>NC_132792.1:53193427-53493843 GCF_048418805.1 Vulpes vulpes | reverse complement strand
ATTTTTTTAGATGACATATGCTTTAAAAGAATTTTAAATAAAATTAAAGCTAAGTGATAAAACATATATTGCATATGTATCATCTCTATTTGCTGATTTAAATGTGTTGTAAATAGGCACTTTTTGTTAAAAATGAAATATTTACGTAAAAATTCATAAATATTTTACCTTTAGAAATATATTCTATAGATACATACGTTATTACCATGCATCTATGGTATTTCGTTTCTGTGAATTTTTCTAACTTTTCACTTGAATACAGAAAAATACTGAATGAATTAATATGTAACATAAATAAAATGTTCCTTAAAGGAGAAAATCCATCTCTAAGAGTATTATTGAAGAAAATAAATATCTAAAGTAAGAGATATGTGAGAATTAATTTACGAAGGAAAAAGTGAACCAGAAAGGATTTACTAATCATTAAACCTCATATTCAGTATTTCTCTTACTAACAACTATTCCATGTGCAGAAGAACTTATATTTCCCAAAGTTATATTTAAGAATCAAAATTCCCCCATTCCACAGCCCTGCAATAAAGAAGGCTCTACATTTTTTAGTCACATGATTATTACTGATTTGTAGCTGAAAGATTTTGTAGCTTCAATAATTAGTTGAACAGTGAGGGGCTAGATCATTAATTGTAAAAGTTATTTTCTTAAAACTGTCTTCTCAGAAACTGAACCATGATACTCTAGTGTGAAACTAAATTGAATACAATATTGTTAACTATGATGACAATGAAACAGGACAAAAATATCCAAGTCAAAAATTTTAGAAAACAAAATACAACACATGCATTTTACTGTATCTTTAATGTTAATACACAGTGTGGGGTTGGATCATACAATGAATTACCGCCCAAATATCTCCATAAAGTTGTATATCCCTACCTCAACACAGTTTGAGCTTACCTTGCAGTTTCTTTTGGCTCTAGAAAACATAACATTTAGCAGGCAATTTTGTGGGTTTCTGCAGTACACACATCAAGGGGTAAATTATCATAGCATCTCAAATAAAACATTCCTATTTTCAATGTTGTATTTTGATGACTTTTGCTTTTTCTTCCAAAACTATGGTTAGGAAATAATTGCTCTTCAATAATCAATCATTCTACTCAGTAACTGTCAAATATTATTCAGCTAGCCAAATGTAATGTGTTAAAAGAATAATACTAATAGATTTTGGTATATTTAGAGAGATGAGAAAAGCTTAAAGTAAGTGTCCTACTCTATGTTTTCTCAACAAAGAAACTTCTTTCATTTTGTTTTCTGTATCATCTATGACGAGAACTGAATTACTATCTTTTTTCTGGGTGAATGGAAAGGTAGCATTTTGTATAACTGCAGATTTCACTTTTAAAACTGATAGTTCTCATTTTTTTTAATTTTTTAATTTTCAGAAGTTATAAACCTTTAATATCATCATGCAGTCTCTGAAAGTAATAGTCATTTACCTAATCTATCTACTTTTGTAGAATAAACGGTATTTTTTAATGTTTAAAATTCTCTGTTGTTCATTATGCACACCTTTTTTCAAATATCACTCAATGTTCTTCACCTTTAGTCTCCTCCCAGGGTGTGTTTGTATGTATGTGTGTTTCTTAATGTCAAAATAAACTGCTTTAGTCCCACAAAATATATAGACAGATAGGTAGATAAATCTAGATACAGAGAAATATAAACTTTTAAGGACATCTATCTATTTTAAATTCTCACCAAAAATGTTCTAGTAGTTGATTTCAATTTTTCACAATTAAAAATTAAAAGCAAAAAATTTTACAGCAAATACAACTAATATGTACTTTTTTATTTACCCCTTTTCACCCACATGGCTTCTCTTTTCTCGAGAGAAGGCGAGAAAATCTTTCTCATTTTTGTATGCCATATTATTTTTCCATTTACCTATTTATCTGCTTACATCAACAACTTACATTAACATAAAAGTGAGGTAGAACAAGACCAGTGATCAGCATAGCACAACTTAGGGATGGTGTTCTGTGATGCAGGGTAGCATTAAAGAAGTCAGTATTTCTGTCACAAGACTATAAAAGTAGTGTCTATACTTTCCAAACTATTACATGGCATGCCAGACATATAGTGTATTCAATATTGATAACCTCAAATATATGATGCTTAATATGTGAAGCTGGGGTAAAGATACTACGATGTATTTGGGATATCACACAATACAAAATGCCTGACTTCTTAACGAAGGCAGGGTGAATATACTGCTCTACTTTACAGAATTTGTTGTCCCTTTTCCATAAGTAACTGTTTCTTAGGTAATATTTCTCTGACAGGCATAAAGTAGCATCACATGCTGGAATAAGCTTAATAAATGTTCCTTCAAGAGGAGGGATCAGCATTATCGTTTCCCTTCACTCGTCCTGAGAAATTCAAAGCACCCACAAATAGAGAGTGAGTGGCTTCTGGTATGCATGCACAAAACATGTGGATTGGGTTAAGATTTCCCTGAATCGCAAAGACAAAAGCAAAAGGAAAAGAAAAAAAGTAAATCAATTCCATCAAAGAACAGTTTGAATTCAGTTTCTGAACCTTGTCACTAATATCATTTCTGTCTTCTAAGTAAAGAGTTAACTTTCTCCAGGTAGTTGTGGAAGGATGAGCAGCATATACAGTACCTATTATCATTTTAACACAATTAAATAAAGTGTGCATTTCTAAAGAAAACTAAAAAGAATACTTCTAATGCAACCATGATCATTCAACAGATAAAAACTACAATGAAAAATGAATACTCTCATGTATTGAAATGATACTCAAAATTACTTTATTATTACATTGTTGCTAACTGGATGATGTGTACCAAAAAAATGAGAAGAAAAATTGATTCTTGAAGACAAAATCTGAGAAGCAAATATTAAAACCAAAATAAAGTAGACATATGAAGCATACTCTAGGGGAAAAGGAGACAAGAGTCCATAATGGCAGGGGTCTAAGAGTGCTTAGAGAAAATAAGAAACAAGAAAATATAATAGAAAACATGGAGATAAACACAAAGAAAAGACAGACGAAAAGCAGAAGACAGGGAGATGGTTAAGAAGTGAGAAGCAGGGGATCCCTGGGTGGCGCAGCGGTTTAGCGCCTGCCTTTGGCCCAGGGCGCGATCCTGGAGACCCGGAATCGAATCCCACGTCGGGCTCCCGGTGCATGGAGCCTGCTTCTCCCTCTGCCTGTGTCTCTGCCTCTCTCTCTCTCTCTGTGTGTGACTATCATAAATAAATACAAAAAAAAAAAAAGAAGTGAGAAGCAGGAATGCCTGGGTGGATCAGCGGTTGAGCGTCTGCCTTTGGCTCAGGTCATGATCTTGGGGGCCTAGGATCATGTCCCACATCGGGCTCACTGCAGGGAGCCTGCTTCTCCCTCTACCTATGTCTCTGCCTCTTTCTCTGTGTCTCTCATGAATAAATAAATAAAATCCAAAAAAATAAAAAAAAGAATAAATGAGAGGCAGAAACAAAGCAAAGATTAAGAAGAAAAAGCCTACCAACTGTATTTATATAGTCTTATTACACACACACACACACAAAACCTCATTTGTATGTTCATGCTTTTTTGTATCATAGCAGCAAACATTCTGATGTCTGTAAAACTATTTGGTAGTCTGTTCTGAGTTCAGGTTTGGAATATAAATATATGTCTTCTAAGGTTTTACTACATTGGTTTTATAAAGCATAATTGAAAAGGTTTATTCTTATTGAAATTGCAAGCTTTGTAATGCTATTTAAATTTGCCAAAATTCCATTAAATAATTTATGAAACATAATTTGGGGCCAAATGTAGATCATATTTTGGTTGTAGTTTTATTTGATGCAATCATCTATAAGGAATTGGCCCTTTCACATGCTAAAATAAATTCAGAACTATGAATTTTAATGAAATATCAATAAGTGAGCAAGTCTTATATTTTGGTTTTGACAAGCCTCTCCGAGGATTAAGTAAAGCAAAAGTATACTGTAGAAAATAATTTTCCTTTGAGAGGTTAGGTAAAAGTTGAATCATTTCAATATGTACAGAAGATATACAATGCATGTGTATATATAATGAATATGTATGCATATGTATACATACAGATATATTGTAAACAAATTTTTCATTTAAAAAATGTGTAAAGATTACTGTTGTCTATATAATCATTCAAATCTACTTTTTTTGATGGAAATTAAAGTTTCTTTTTATGTACTTATAAAGAAATGACTTTTGACCGAGGAACAGTTTTACTATCCTACTATGTCTGTAAAGATAAAATGGAGAAAAATGAATAGAATGATAATGGTCTGGGTGGATTTCTAGCTTCATCAAACAAAAGGTACTGACAGGTAGTATTCAGCCTAGAATGATTTTGTGTTTCCAGCAGGGAAGTATTACAGGGGAATGATAAATGAAATATTTTAATCAGTAATGTGTGTATAATTGCAGAAAAGATATAATTAAATATAGCCAATATTTTATTTCTGGGGCCTTCATCCTCTCTTATCCAAATCATTACTATAGCCTTTTAAATAGTTCCTCAATCATTAATTTCCCCCCATTCCACTATGTACCCCAAGCTGTGAAAACATCCTGAAAGTCTAAATAATGCTCCATAACCTAAAATGCTTTTAAACTTACTGTCTCTTATAGGCAAATATAAACTATTTATTTACTTATTTATTTAGTCGCTGAAGTCTCTTCAACTCTGGATCCATCTATCCTTCAATCTCTAGAGTAATAATCATGTACCCTAAGCCACCCGTTCAAAAAGGTCACACGTTCGGGGCAGCAAGGGTGGCTTAGCAGTTTAGCGCTGCCTTTAGCCCAGGGCATGATCCTGGAGTCCCAGAATCGAGTCCTATATCGGGCTCCCTGCATGGAGCCTGCTTCTCCCTCTGCCTGTGACTCTGCCTCTCTTTCTCTCTGTGTCTCTCATTAATAAATAAATAAAATCTTTTTTAAAAAAATCTTTAAAAAAAAGTCACACGTTTCTCCATGTTCCATCCCTCTGACTGGCTTGCTCCTAACTTTATCCCACTTTACCTCACCATGAACTTTTGCTGATCACTTTAAACGCTTTACTTAGGGCTTAGTCCAAGTTTTCTCAAACTCTCAAGGGCCAGATCAGTTGTTGCAGCCTCTGAGATATAAAGCAAACATCTATTGCATTGGCTTTGGCTGTTTACATATTTATCTCCCTACTTGCATGTGAGTTCCACATGGATGTGACTTTATCTTAGTTTTCATTGCAACTTGTATACCTAGTGTGGTTGACATGTAATAAGTGTTCAATTAAAAGATAAGTGAAATAAAATATACATAAAGACATTCTTTATTTTAATAGCTAATTGTACATATAAAGGATGGGAAAGAACAGTCTTCAGAAAAACTCATACTAAAAAAAGTAATAAAAATCATAAAAAAATAAAGATCATTCCTTGACCATGAGTTCAAAAGGTGTCAAGAGTGTTTTAGCATATTTAAAAAGTGGTCAACTTCACAGACATCCAATGGTCAGAATATGATAAATGATGTTAATTTTGTTTTACATCGTACAAGTCAGTTCAGTCTAGAATATTGTGTTCAATGATTGACACTACATTGACATAGACAAACTAAAATCCCATCAGATGCAAGTTATCTGTGAGTGGTGAAGAAATGCTTTCCTATACCATTTAAGGAATGTTTGAGGGATTTATGAAAGTTTAGTCAGAAGAAGAAAAGACTCTTTAAATATGTGAATATTTTGTATATGAATAAGAGAAAACTTTATATATGGATAAAAGAATACTGTGTGACTCCAGGGAGCAGAACTAGGACAAGTGAATTGTTGCTCTAAGTAAAATCTGCCAGGAAAATTAAAGAGAAAGGTAAATTTCATTCAGTGATAAGCCAGGAATTTTCAACTACTTGATATCATTTAATCTTTAAACTGCCCTGAGAGCAAATTATTATCTTTACTTTTAGGAAAATATGGTTTGATGAAGTTATCTTAAAAGGGAGTATTCATTTGTTTGTGCTTTCTGGCATAGAAAATTTCAAACTGAAAGCGATGGAGGAACTATCCTGGGAAATAAAAGACTTTTCTATAGCAAATAGAAAAGAAAAGGCATCTGTTTCTTTTTAAAAAAAATTAATGTAAGTAGGATTGTTCGGTAACTATGGCTGTGTCATGTTTGATATTCATTAAACATAAATTTAAAAATAGACAACACAAGTATACAAATAACTAAAAATGAAAATTTAAGTGTACTCATAGTCTTATTCAAATGTTAAAAAGCTAGATTCTAAGGAACTGAGAGAAAGAAAGAGACAGAGAGAGAGAGAGAGAGAGTGAGAGATAAGAAAGCCCTAGGGTACAGCAAGCTGATCTGTTTGTTCACTGCTGTGTACCCAGAAACTACAAGAGTTCTCACACATTTTAGAAATTTAATCAGTATTTGTCAAATGGATATTGAAAAAGAGGCTGGATAACTATTTGTTAAAGGAATAATAAAGGAAAATCAAGCATTGTTTGGAACATTGGAAAAACTGAAAATGTCACTCAAGGTCCTAAAGTCTTAAGATATCTAGCCCGTTCGTTTGAAAAACAGAATTTATCAAATATGGTAAATGATTAAACCTACAGAACAAATAGTTGCAGAATTACAGTGTATATATGTATATGTATTTCAAACCAGCTATCACAGAATCTATCTATCAAAACAAACCTGCAGAAGAAATAATGGGATTCATTTTCAAAAAGCACCATAGGGGAGAACAAAGGTATTAGTTTTCAGGTTAACATGTGAATTTAACTATATTTGGTTTCTGAGTCAGGTTGATTTAGCATGCATCAGTGTTTCCCATTTTACTTTCAATAATCCTCAAAATATAGAATAAAAGGAAGACAAAATATAATGTATTTTGAGATTTGTGAAGTTTCTTGAATAATTGGCACCCTTAAAACAGAAATATCAAATAAAATGGCTCCAATGAAATTTATGTATACATAAATACATAAAGTTATTTCTTGTAAACTCATACTTTTTTGTCAGATGAATATCATTCCAAAGAAGCAGGGTGATCATAATCATAACCATAATGTCATAATCAGTTTTGGCTATCAAAACATTGATATTATAGCTTCTTAATACATAAAAAAAATGAGTTTGAAAGACTCTATAAAAATGCTCAGTTTGAAATAATACCCATAATAAAATTCTAGTTTACTGAATATGACATGACATTGACCAGTACTCCTCTAATTTCACAGCATTGACCAGTACTCCCTGTCTCAATTCAGGGTACAGATCTTTAAGAAAGATAAAGAAAGCAAGAAGGAACCAGAAAAACTCACGGCCCAATGATAGCTTGTTTGTAGAATTTTAGATCATTAGAAACATAATTTATATGCAATATTTCAACTGTATCGGGCATAAAGGCTTTCCAGGTAAAGGTTAATATATAAGAAGGCAAATGGAGGTTAAGTTTATAGAAAAGAAAGTCATTATCAGTCATCAATGCCTGATTCCTTATACTATGTAGAAACCTATTCTTTCTCATGTCTGCAGCATAAATTAATTGAAATTAACTTTCAAATATGTTCAGGTGCAGAAAGGCTTCTAGTGATACATGGGTGGCACATGCCTCATATAAAAAAAATACAAACATTCTACAAGGACAACATAATTCAAGGTTCATTTTGGAACTAAATGAATTTACTATAATTTGAATCACAGCCTGGGTAATTTCTACTGTCAGATTACAAGAATTGAAGTACACTGAACATTAGCATCATCACTGAGTTCTTACAAAAGAATAGATATGGTCCACTGGAGGGAACAACAGTTAGTTGAGCATTATAATTGGACAGGAAACAACTTTGATTTCTGAAAGTATAGTCACTGTCTACTAAAACTTCCACTACAGTCATATTTGAACACTAACAAGAAAAATCTTGAAAAAAAGAATGTAAAACTTTAAACTATATACCTTCATATCAAGTTATCCAAACTATCTCTATCAGTAGCACGTAGAAAACAAGAAAAACTGGTTCCTGTTAATTTCTAACTCTGTTTGAGCTAATGCAAGTCTCCTGTGGGTAAAGAAAATTAATTTCATGTGAAATTATTTTGACCTAAATTTTTTAAGCAGAAACAGACCTGAAATGCTTTAAAGTAAGTGGAAAGGAATTCAAAATGGCACCTCAAAGATAAGTATTGAAATTTCATGTGTCTTCTGAAATAGTTAGACCCTCCAGGCTATATCTGCATTACATTAAAATCTAATAAGCCTTTGGTTTTCTTACCTCTGTGTCTGAATCAACATCTTTTTATTAAAAATGGCGAGACTAGTTGAAAGTGAGCCCTTTCACCCATTTGTTAATAAGGTACACCTACTTTGAAATATCCTAATTAATTTTCTGTCTTATACAAACACAAACATGTCTGCTATAAAGAAATCAAATATTATACAAGGTCATGAAATCAGATTTTCAGATATTTATAGGAAATAAAAACTATAGTACTCTCACCAAGGGTTCTGAAAAATGGTGCCCAATATCAGTACAAAGGGAAACTAAGGAATTATTTCTGACATTACCTGTAGAGTACCTCTATTGAGAAATTATTCTTTTTCAATTTCTATGACAAGTAAATCCACAGTGCAACACTGTCTTCTGTTCTTTTGGAACCAAAATATTCACATGTGCTTGTTCATTGCAATGCTCAGACCCATGGATTAGAAACTGCAGTTTACATAGAGATGAATAATTAAACCTTCTGTATATTAAAATATCCTGAACAGTTGTCTTCTCTTGCAAGGATTCCCTTTTATATCCTAAAAAAAAAAACCTTTGAGTATTAGACCAATTGAAATTATTCAATTTTAATCTTAGAAGAGATTTTCAGGACCTTGAATCCTGCTTTTCCAGCTTAACTGCATAAGGGCAAAGAAATATTTTATAGTTTAGTGGTGATCACTGTCCTCTCCCCCCAATAACTCAATGTGTAATTATTTGTTGTAATCCAAAGCTTTCATAAGAATAGTCCATGTTTACAAATAGTTTGATATATTGACAAATCTCCCTCTATTTTAGTGATTCATAATTTTATAACAGAAACCAAGGAGGTTATAAATGAAGCTCTCTTTTCTGTGAACATGTAACCCCACGTTCAATGTTTTGCTCTAGATGAAAAGTGAATTCAGGAAGTCCTATTAACCAACAAGAGTTGGTTACCACTGTTCATCATTAACTGTCCCCTATTCATATTGGAAACCATCCCAAATTCCTATATTTCAATATTTTCTTATGGAGGAACTTTTTGATCCTCCTACAATTGATTGATTTTATACTGCCACATGTTGGGATCCCTGGGTGGCGCAGCGGTTTGGCGCCTGCCTTTGGCCCAGGGCGCGATCCTGGAGACCCGGGATCGAATCCCACATCGGGCTCCCGGTGCATGGAGCCTGCTTCTCCCTCTGCCTGTGTCTCTGCCTCTCTCTATCTCTCTGTGACTATCATAAATAAATAAAAATTAAAAAAAAATATTTTATACTGCCACATGTTCAACTTATTTATAAGTTGCTTTTATTCATTCAACATATGTTTATTGTCTACTGCACTAGGTGCCAAAGATAGAGAAACATATAAATCAGAGTCCCAGCGCAGAAGAATTCACAGTCTAGAGTTGTGCAACAGTAGCCACTAGCCTTGTGTAGTTATTTGAATTTAAAGTATTTAAAATAAACAACATTAAAAATGCAGTTCCTCAATCCTACTAGTCAAATTTCAAGTACTCACTTTAACAAGAGGTGTTACTATATTAGTGCACATTATAAAACAGTTCCATCATGGCAGAAATTTTATCGATTTACTTGGTCAAAAGAAAGAGTCTTGCAGAATGAAACTAGACCACTCTCTTTCATCATACACAAAGATAAACTCAAATGGATGAAAGATCTAAATGTGAGACAAGGTTCCATCAAAATCCTAGAGGATAACACAGGCAACACCCTTTTTTAACTTGGCCACAGTAACTTGTTGCAAGATACATCCATGAAGGCAAGAGAAACAAAAGCAAAAATGAACTATTGGGACTTCATCAAGATAGAAAGCCTCTGCACAGCAAAAGAAACAGTCAACAAAACTAAAAGACAACCTACAGAATGGGAGAAGATAGTTGCAAATGACGTATCAGATAAAGGGCTAGTTTCCAAGACCTATAAAGAACTTATTAAACTCAACAGCAAAGAAACAAACAATCCAATCATGAAATGGGCAAAAGACTTGAACAGAAATCTCACAGAGATTTCTCATGTCTATGTCTCACATAGACATGGCCAACAAGCACATAAGAAGATGCTCCGCATCACTGGCCATCAGGTAAATACAAATCAAAACCACAATGAGATACCACCTCACACCAGTGAGAATGGGGAAAATTAACAAGGCAGAAAACCACAAATGTTAGAGAGGATGTGGAGAAAGGGGAACCCTCCTGCACTGTTGGTGGGAATGTGAGCTGGTGCAGCCACTCTGGAAAACTGTGTGGAGGTTCCTCAAAGAGTTAAAAATAGACCTGCCCTACGACCCAGCAGTTGCACTGTTGGGGATTTACCCCATAGATTCAGATGCAGTGAAACGCCGGGACCCTGCACCCCGATGTTTCTAGCAGCAATGTCCACAATAGCCAAACTGTGGAAGGAGCCTCGGTGTCCATCGAAAGATGAATGGGTAAAGAAGATGTGGTTTATGTATACAATGGAATATTCCTCATCCATTAGAAATGACAAATACCCACCATTTGCTTCGACGTGGATGGAACTGGAGGGTATTCTGTTGAGTGAAATAAGTCAATCGGAGAAGGACAAACATTATATGGTCTCATTCATTTTGGGGAATATAAAAAAATAGTGAAAGGAAATAAAGGGGAAAGGAGAAAAAATGAGTGGGAAATATCAGAAAGGGAGACAGAACATGAGAGACTCCTAACTCCGGGAAACGAACTAGGGGGGGTGGAAGGGGAGGTGGGCGGGGGGTGGGCGTGACTGGGTGACGGGCACTGAGGGGGGCACTTGCTGGGATGAGCACGGGTATTACACTATATGTTGGCAAAGTGAACACCAATAAAAAATAAATTTATATTAAAAAAAAAGAAAGAGTCTTGCAAGCATAATAAAAGTGCACCCTGATAAACATTGTCCCAGAGGTATATACGAAGTATTATGGGAAGTAATAGAGTTCCAAACAGTTCACTACATGGTCTCTGACTAAAACTGTTTGGGCAATACTGAACATAACAATGCCTATATCCTAACATAGCATAAAATCATATTAAGTTAGTATGTACATTTGGAGAATGACTCCTAGATGCCTTATAGAGAACCTTTTTGTAATGCCAGAAATTGAGAGGTGAGGATGATGTCTTTTATGTTTAGCCACTTCATCAAGATGTATATAAGGTACATGGAAACAGGATCTTGAAATCATAGTTTTTAAAAATCTGACTTATTTTTGGTAACTCAAAAGTTCTATTTGATGTGGGAAAATGTGAATAAGAGTGACTGAATGAGAATTTACAAAAGTTAGTGTGGTGGGACACAGATTTCAGACACAAGAGCTGAAAAGGCTTGAAAGTCTATGGAAGTTTGGCCACTTGTTACCTGTATCTTCCATTTCTCTATATAACAAGCCTATAAAATTCATCTCTCTTCTCTTCAACTGATGAAATCAGTTCTGAGCTAGCTGTCATAAACTCAAATACCTACACAAGTCAAGCAGAGGACACTAGAATGAAGTGGGTCCAGTATAAGATAAGCAGAAGTACAGATGTGGTGATGATAAGCAGAAACCAACACTGAAATATATAATGTGGGCACTGGACATAGTAGCTGCAGAGAGAACATGTTCTTCATAAAAAGCAGTTATCTGTTACTTCTAGCTGATGGTTGCTTTATTGGGGAAGCACATTCTATGTTGTAGAAGGTGTTTGTTTGCTTGCTTGTTTCTAGAAGCTGGGAATCTTGTTTTCCATGTAAATCTTTTATAGGTTGACCCCTATTTCAATATTTTAAATAATCTGTCTAAGACACCACAATGAATACCAATGATAAATAGTTTCTTTCAGTTTGAAAGCTCATATATAGAGCTTCAGGTTATTCTTTACCAGAGAAACCTCTCCAGGGTTGGGACTAATTTTTGCTAAAAATAAAACAAGAAAAAAAGTGATTTAAATATCAAGATCCTATCTAAAACCTACCCAATTTCCAATTCTGGAAAAAATGCTTAATTTCAGTGAGATTGGGGTTGGGAATGTGCAAAATCTGCCTGGGGTTTCTCTTGGAAAAGGAAGGCTCAAAGAGAAAACCATGATGGAAAGTTGTGGGAGGGACTATGCAGTAAGGCAGTACTTTGCCATGCAGGGTGTAAAGCAGCCACAGGGGTGCTTCTAGATTTCTGGTTTGGTTCCATCACCAGGGACACATTATGTATTAATGTTAATGTTGTTTCTTGTACTGTAAACATTAGTATACAATAAACTACATTAGGTACAAATACCCCAAGTTTAAACAGATCTCATTCCTTCATCCTAAATGATATTTAATTTTACATTAATTTAGGATGTTCAATAAGTATATGAATTATATTAACTTGTCATTTAACAGATATGTCCAATCTTTTCAAGAAATGTAGAGAATCTCAGTTAAAACATTTGATTGAAAATGTGAAGCCAAAAAAAAAAAAAAAAAAGAGGGAGAGAAAGAGAGAAAGAAAAAATAAAATGTGAAACCAAATTATGCATTGAATTACAAAATTGCACTAAGTAAAATCATGGTACTCTCCATATTGCTTATTGCCTTGAAGATTGTAGCATCTGAACTTCTAAACAATAAGCATGATATTTTTAACATGAGTTTAACATTCTAGCCATGATTTATTTCTGTGTGGTTTGGGTGTATGATCAATATCGCATTTCATGCTTAAAAATTCTATTTCTATTTTCTGTTGCCATGACTTGTCTCCTATTGTTAATATTTATCATTTTTATAGTGGTGATTTCCTTAATAAAAAGGACCGTATTTACTTGATGCCCCTGCTATTTACCCCCTCAGGAAACACAAGAAGGGAGAAGTTAAAATGATTTAATTTTCTTAGAATCCCAGGAAAGGTATCTTAGACATGTTTTTTTCTGTTTAGAGCAAGGAGGAGTTACAGAAAATGAGATAACTGAAATATTTTGACTAGTGACTTTATATGCATCATATGCACAAGACTTTATACACAAACTCTCATCCCTGGAGTTCTAATGAGAAATCTCAGTCACATCCTAGAGACATGTGAGAGTAGAAATGGACTAAAATGTGCTGGCCTAATGATAAGCATGTGATAGAGTCACAGGTTAAATGTGTTCACTAGTCTAACAAGGAAAGTGAGGAAAGAGTATGTGTGAAGAGAGAGAGAAAAAGAGTTTCCTGAGCTAATTTTCTAGCCATTGGTCAGCTTATTGTTCTTACTAAAGGAGATTGAAAGAGAGAGTGAGAGGGAGAGTTATTATAATAAATATAACGTAGCTTTACCTACGGGAAATTACACTTGGAAGGTCAAGGGGGAGACTCAGAGAGAGGGATGATGAAGGGGGAAGGGTAAGCAGAAAGATGCAGGGTCAGGACTTTGAAGGAAAAAGGAACATCACCCTTGTCCGTAAGTGCAATAAATGTGTTACATGGTACGTTAAAATATGCAGTTTTCTGAAGGATAATTTGATTTATATTTTACTTTTGATTTCACATTCCAAATAGACGTGTGTTAAATGTGTGTTTGCCCCTCGATCTAGTGTCAATCGATCAATAGTAGCTATGTGCTTCATGAGGAAAGTTTTCCTTTTTTAAAGTATATTTCCTTTGGATGTGAACTAAGTTGACACGAAAGAGCAGAGTCAGCACTACCAGACTAGTTCACTAGGTACCTTTACCTGCCACAATCCCGTGATGTGTCTATCAAGCAAATACATATAAATGAATTGTATTTGCAAAGTCATTGTTTTTATGCTTTATATTGATTGTCTACAGAGCATGCAACATCTTTGAGTGGGAGCACCAGGACCCTTCTGTTAATGAACTTATCATATTCATCAAGTACTTAAGACTAGGTCTCAGAAGCAAGAATACTCTGGCAGGATCTGCCATTAAGTTAGCAAATTAAAAATGAAATAAAATATTTCCTGAATAAGTGGGAGCTTAGTGATGTTAATTGAGGAAGACAGAATATGTAGAGATTCAGAAAGAGCAAATGTCTCCATACAAAGATAAAATGTGGGGGGAAAAAAAGTTCTTATACAAAAAAAGGACCTGAAAAGATGATGACTTATTTAAAATCTAGTGCAAATTACCTGACCACCATCTTTCCTCTTTTTTCACCTTTTTAAATTTCTAAAGCTCTAGAAGGGTGGAGAAGCATCTGAAATTTAACCCAACTTCCATATTTATTTAAAATCAATCTTTCTTATGAATTTAGCAAAAAGCAATTAAATCAATAACAATAGTCCAATGCACCAGGTGGAATCATTAACCAACCTTTAAAAAAGAAGAAAACAATATGAATTGTGTGTTCTCTAAATTTTGCTTCTCAGATTTGTCCGCTTCGCTTTTATTTCAACTGGACCAGCTGACTTACCTCCCCTTTGATAGAGTATATACCTTAATATGGGTTATCTTCCCAATTTATGTTGTAAAAAATATATGATTTCAAGTCCATGCTGAATAATAAACAATTCTCAGAAATTTGTACTGACTCTAACAGATTTATATTTCATATTTGCCAACACACATGTGCATTTGTAAATGTAGTTATTCCTGTCTTGCACCATCTTCTGAGACTGATGCAAAATTCATGCCTGTATGAATTCAGATGTTGTCTTCTTCTATCCAAATGCCCAAATCTAATATGTCTACCATATTTTATACAGCTGGTTTTTATAACCACTGTGTATTTAGTGGATGTTTATATTAAAATACTATTTTAGATCCCAGAAAAATTAGCAGCCCTTCTATTTCATAAAAAATTTCACAGATTTATGCATACAAATATAAGTTGTTTATATCATATGTATACAAATATATATATAATTCTGCAAATACATGCATTTAATACAAATTTTACTTGCCTAAGTAATATGGATCAAAATAGTAACACAAAACAATCAATACTTCAGATAAAGAGGGAAATATATAATGATCAGGAAACATTTGTTTCATGTTGATATATGTGGATTCACTTGACGATTTTAAAGTATGGATATGTCTGTGAGAAACCCAAATTAATTTCAATCACACAAGTGTTTAGTGAGCATGAATTATGTTCTAGGCACTGTGTGAGATACTAATATGATGGTGATTGATAGCATTCTGTCTTAAAAAAGGATAATCCTACATAATCAGATATGATTCTAAAGTGTATTAATAATAATTCATGAATACCCAGAAAGCATTCTATGCTTTCAAAAAATTAAAGAACCAACAGGAATCCATCCCATATAGCAACAAATATTTCTAAAAGCACCCCTTAAATTTTCCTTCCTAGGAATCTTCAGTATGACATAACTACTGATTGGATAAATTTTAACTTTTCATCCCAGCTTTCTGTCAAAAGTCTCAACAGGCAAAACAAAACTATTTTTTTCATGCTTCAGATTACAATCACCACTTCTTTAGGAGCCATGTCTCAGTTTAATGCTTCCTTTCTTTATTCTTCTTTATTCTCTTTGGCCCCACTCCAGAATCTTTATTTCTATCTGCTTTAAATGCTTTGTATCTGAATTTAAAGCCCTTTACTATAATACCTTGCCAGTACTTGGCAGATGGATCCTAGATACTTGCCGAATGAATGGTTTGTATCCTGAAATCATTGTTAATAAATTGCTGTCCAACAATGATTGTCTCTTCTCTGAATGTCAAAAAGACTTGAGCATACCATATGATATAGTACCTAATTTCTTATTGCTTTCAGATCCTCTCTGTCTGTACAGTTTATCTCTCTTCCCAACTCCATCAAATATGTCTCAAGGTTAGCAATTTGCTTTCTAGTTTTTGTAATCTCATTAGAGCTGGGCATATATAGAGAGTTAGTGTTCAATAAATCCATGTATATTGGTTTACTGATCCTGGATTCAAAGAAAATTTTAAATAAAAAATATTTTCCAGAATAGTAGAAGCAGACACACCAGATTTGAATTCAAATCCTAAATCTATTTTTCAATAATTTGTAAAGTGTTTTAAGTACTGTAAGCCTTTTATTTATGTAACATAGGAGTAACACAGACTTCCATTGATGATATGTATCATACTATATAATACTTATAAAATACTGACCAGGGCAACTAACCTATAGTAAGGGCTCAGTAAATAGTAACTACCTAGTAAATACATACATTTTTCCATTCAATATTTATTTCAGTTACCATGCTAGTATTTTTCAAATGTACTAAGTATTGAACACCAGAACCTCCAAAGACACGCTAATTAAATTGGCATATTGAAAAAGAAAAAAAACTAAAAAGAAATATAAATAATTTTCAGGTACATAGGAAACTTTAACTCCATTTCTCTGGTTCACAGTTGGAAAAAAAAAAAAGCAAACCAACTATAGTATGTAAAACATAGCTTGACTATGAAGGGAAATGCTGACATTGAAATACGGCTGTAAAGTTTCATTTCCTGGAGGTTGTTAAGTACTAAATACAATCTATATGTCTGCAACAGATACAGGTGAAGCCTTATCTGAAGACAGTAGCATAGAGAAAATAGCCTCTTGGAGAACATTTCAAACATGCAGATCCCAAAAGACCTTTATTCTAACAAATGAGATTCCTTTTTTTCATAAACATAATTCCTTCTCTAAAAGGTGTGCCAACTCTAAATTAATACACATCAATATATGTTTGCATAGTTCATGAGATTTGTTTTTCCCTCCTATCCTTCAAACCAAAGTTTATCAGATCTTCGTTGTCAAATTCATAACACAGTAAGAAATTAATTAGGTAGGCTAGAAGTTGTTTGTGAAATAGTCAAAACCTTGAAGTAGGAAAATTACCAAATGTGAATCTTCTATCAATCTAAGTGAAATAACCAGTTCCAGACTCAGGTCTTTTTGATGACCTATTCCCCCCTAAAAGTGTTGTGGTGGTGGTAGCCAATAGCTCTGTTCTTCATTATGATTGTCTCAGCTTACTGCCCTGAAGAGATGAAGGATACAAGAGGTGCTAATCCATGAAGCAAAAATTCCCAATGATTTACACCAGAACTAAAGGAATAGCTTTTCTAACCTCCCCTACTTGATTCTCTGTAAGTAATTTTCTTGATAAAGTACAGCCTATATGTAGACAGGGAAATATGCTAGCAGATACAAGGGTAATCCTACAAATGTTCTCTTAGCATGGTTTGGATAATACAAATGAGGCAAAGGGAAATCTGCTTCTATTTGTTTGTTTGTTCACTGTGTAAAGAGATCAATAGTTTGGATGATGCCATGGAGGAAAAATGAATAAGTGAGACAGCCAAACTTACTCAAACATAATCATTAACCATCACACCGTAACACCAATAGGAAAGCATATAGTTTACCTTCATGGAGTTTTATATTTAAATAATGTCTGGCTGCAAAGGAAAAGTTGTGAGAAACAGTTTTGCCACTTCCTGAGAAATATCTCCTACTACTGAAATATTTAATAGGCCTTTATACCTTAATTTGATAAGTGTTGACCAACATTCTTTCCTAGCCAGCCAATCTTTCACTCACACCCTTTCCCTTCCTACCAAAAGTAAAAATTTAGTATCTTTTGTCTATCTTCAAAGAAACTCCACACAAAATCCAGGACATTGGCCCTGGCTTTGAGGGGAAAAGAAAATATGTTCAAATGCCAGTCTTTCTGTCTTGATCTCTTTCTGTAGTTAGTTAAAACAGAGTAACAGTATTTATGAGGTTCCTCACAGCATGCAGCTTGCTATTCTGCAGCAGGGCACACAAACACTGTGTTTTTCTGTACAACAGTGCAACCTAGTGGATGAAGAAAAGAGCCTTGTCTTTAAGGGCCAACGAAGGTGGGCATTGAGAGCTCTTTTGACAGATTTTGTTATTTCAAAGTCCCTTCCAAACTCACCTGATGTATTTTATTTCTTACAATGGTATAAAGAGATAAAATAAATCCTCATGGTTTGTTTTTTTTGTTTGTTTGTTTGTTTTGCTTTGTTTTATTTTTTTGCATTAAGATGGAAATGCAACTGATCCCATGAACTCTTTGGAAAATACAGCTACTCCTTTAAGGGTAATAGCTTAATGCTTGAGTGAATGTTTTAGAGGTGCATTTTCTGATATCTTAATTAAAACAATACTGAACAAACTATTCACAATTAAAAAATAAGCACATAAAAAAAATAAGCACAATTCACATATCACTGTACACCAGTACTAGAAGTCATACTCTGCTGCATACTCTGCTTCATACATATAGAGAAATAGGCATCACATATATATATAGGCATATATTACACAAACACACAAACACAGTAATATAATTTGTTCATTAAGTAGCAATTTAGAACAGAAAGCTTATTTTAGTGCCTACATATATTAAAATCAATGTCCCTGAATAAGAAGACAAGATTTTCATGTAGTTTACTTATTTTTTTTAAAACAATCAGTATTCTATTTCAAGATAATTCTTTTAAAAAGCTAAATACTTAATAGTTCTTTCATGTTGATTTGCTTGCTTTTATTGCCTCTGTTAAGCCATTAAACAAGCTCATTTAATCACTATGTTTTTTAATCTACTAAGTTTTAAATGGGTTTTAAAATACATATTTAAAATTAAAACATGTAAATGTGGAAGTCTCAGAAAGGGAAAATGACCTTCTGAGAAGCCGTGCATAAGAATTTAACAATTTTCCTTTGGTAGAACATAGTAGAAGAAACATCATTCACTTTTCTTGTTTATAGGATATGCTAGGGTAAGAATTAAATGTAATTTAGTGAGACAATAAAATCTTCTCAACTACTGTGCTGTTGTGTTAGGGATGGATTTGGGGATGATTAAATGAGTAAATCACACAGATCTGAAACATTTTTTTCTTCTTTCTTTCTCCCCCCCCCCCCTTTTTTACACCTCCTTAGATGGCATCTTGATCGTGCATGCACTGTGAACACAAAAGGCCTATAGGTCAGACCTGAAATTATAGCTAAACCTCAACTCCTGAGGTACACAGGCTGTTTATATCGATGAAAATTTATGATCTCTATACCCTAAATCCCCGGCCTCTCTTTTACATTGACTTCTTTACTATTTGCTGCTTTATTTTATGGTGATCCCTTGCCCTCTATAAATATATCACGGTTACTTAACCCCAGATCCCACCCCCAGCCTTCAGGACTTCAGAAAGGATCTATTTGTTACTTATTCTGCTACTGGGTGTTTCATAATCCTCCACATTAGCAGCTATTATTTTATAGCAGTTAACATTTTCCAAATTTTCATCATCTCCTGACTGTTAGCCCTCTAACTGCTTAATAACTCCAGTCTTAGAACTGCTGTTTAGAGATTATGCTGAAGTACGAATTTTTTCTTCCGTTTATACAATGATTGAAGTATTTTCTATTAAATATTTATCTGTAGAAAAATAAATAAATTTAGCTGTAAAAAATTACATTTAGTCAAGCTTAATTGCCTTGTATTACTTTATATAAAATTTATTAAAAACCTGACCTAATCTTAAAAACATGCCACTGAGTAATTAAAGTTTTCTATAGTTAGATTCTAATAATTATCTTGTTTTGACTGAACTCTTTATTAGACTCCAAAACATAAAGCTGGAAAATAATAAGGGATTATAGATTTGCAAAAGCTATTGTCTGATGTTAAAATTGTTAAGAAAATATGAGTCAGTATTATGCAAATTCTGACCTAATCCCAGCAGCATTCTGGTAGGTAATTGTATTTTTTCTTTAAAGGAGGACAGACCCTACAATAATTATGCCTTGTTAGTGTCCACATTGCTACATTTTTGATTTATGTATTTTTCTGGGAGTTGACAGATAAGCAAGAAAAATTGACATATTATAAACTAATAAAAATAAATAATATCAGAATCTGCCTAGCAGCAGTCTGCATTGGGAAGTTAAATCAATGCATTAATCACACAAATTTTTTGAACACAACATAGTTTGTACAAAATTTTTTTAAATGACATATATCAAATAAAATATAGTATTTAAATTGCTGTGTGTATGTGCATGTGTGTGACTTCTAAGGTAAATCATTATATACAGTATATCAAAGCCATTTTTGTTTTATTTCCTTCTGTAATTTTCTTAGAAAGTCAAGACATTTGTAATCTCTTCCTACAGATTGCTTTATGTAATATTCCCGCAAGACTTAGTATTTCCAGTTTTTCTCCGAAGAATATTCTTTAATGGAAAATCTGATTAGTACACTCTTCAGTGTCTCATTAAAATTCTTATCACTTAAAAGACTTCTGTTTGAATACTTTATATTATTTCCTATTAAATACCAGAAAAAAATTCAGGGTA
Organism: Vulpes vulpes; assembly: GCF_048418805.1. NCBI lineage: Eukaryota > Metazoa > Chordata > Mammalia > Carnivora > Canidae > Vulpes > Vulpes vulpes. Next base: position 53,473,286 of record NC_132792.1, on the reverse strand, counting down.
TGACAACAGCTAGTGATAAGAGTCATGATCCACTACACCACAGGCTGGACAAATTGACCAAAAAAAAAAATACAGCTTCCATGAGCTCAGGGTTTGATAAAATTCAGCAATTGATACTGTATAGTATGAATGGCAAAAATGATGAATAGTAAATGTTGTTCTTTTCTTCAACTTTATGTACTTTATAACCTCATGTTTTTTTGGTATATCCATAGTTTCCTTTAAATATAACCTGAGCTTGCAAACAAATGCTTCAGGACCTATCAATCTAACAGCATTGATCGCTGCTATTTCTCTATTATTCTAACTAAAACTAAGCACGTTTTGTTTGATGTTAAAATTTCAATATTTATCTACTGCTAGATTCAGCTAGATTTTATAATCAAGTTGGATAATCAATTTTTAGAAATATTGTGAAGGAGAGACCATTTTTCCCCACAATTTGTACAGATATGATCAACATTACTTCCTATACCCAGAAAACATTACTTCCTTCAGCCAGGGATGAAAAATGTCCATGCAATATTCCCTAATTCTTTGCTTTTTAAACTGGAAAACAAATCTTCTCAAACATGTATAAATCCTATAATTTAACAAGCCCAACCCATGGTTAACAGATTCTATAAACAATTAAGTCTAGTTGATGACGCCCTATAGATTCCTTTCCTCTTAACAATTTTACACAGTCATGCTTGAAGCAACAACTCAGGATCTAGCAACCCCTGTTAGACCACAATAAAAACCTCCTAAAATAACCTCTAATTAGACACTGTGCATACATATAATCAAAGTCCTTAAAAAATTGCCTTTTTTAATATTTTTTTATTGTGAGTACTAAAATCTTTTCTGAAATATGTAACTAAGAAATGGTCTACAAAATCATCCAGGCACACTAGACCATTAAAGCAGTAATTATGATGAAAATCATATACTAATTAGCACCATTTTTTTTTAAAGATTTTATTTATTTATTCATAGAGACAGAGAGAGAGAGGGGGGCAGAGACACAGGCAGAGGGAGAAGAAGGCATCCATACAGAGAGCCTGACATGGGACTCGATCCAGGGTCTCCAGGATCACGCCCTGGGCTGCAGGCAGCGCTAAACCACTGTGCCACCGGGGCTGCCCTAGCACCAGTTTTATAGCAGTCAGATACAAATAATTTAAATGGAGCCTTAGAAGTCTACTACTCATCTCCTATCTCAAGAAAATAACGCCCATGGCTATACTAAACCAAGTGAAATACATGACCTAGAAAATCTACTATGAACATTTAGAGTCTATGAAGCGTGCCACTTTTGCAACAACTCCAGAAAATTCTGAAATTGACAAAGTGATGGGAAATCTCAATACTTACTAAACACACATACATATACATATATATTTATATGCATATATATGCACAGATATTAAGTTACATATAATCATATGCCTATATGTATATGCATGTATATGGTGAGTTTGGGTGCGTACGTGTGTGTGTGTTTATAGTAGGCAATGCATATATGTCTGTATGTGTATGATAGGTCTGAATATATAAATATATATTTAAGGTCCTGTAGTGGCTTTGCATATAGGAAAAATACTGCAAAATATATATAATATATACATATAAATGTACTATAGGATCTCAAATACTGTTTTTATTATCAACAACTAGCTCTGGCTGAATGATTTTTGTTGTTCATTTACACATTCACTACTAGACACTACAAGCATAAGATTCTAACATTTGATTTTTTTTTAAGAGGTATATTATTCCCTAAGCTTGGAACTATCTTCCTTCAGGGATTGAAAAGTGATTGTATACATTATGGGTTTGAGAGATAGGTATTTCTGTGTTCATGTATGTAATGATGTAGAGAATATACACACAGAACTTATATTGGTAGTAATTTCTATATGTATATTCAACATCACTTCTGAGAATCTGCTTTGAATCAAGCACTTTATATCTTTATTTCATTTAATAATCTTAAATAACTTCTAAGTAGGTATTAATATTCTCATTTTATAGAAGACAAAAGTTTGTCCAGGACTGAAGGCAAGAATTTCAACCATTTCTGTTAACTTGATTAGTACAATAATTAGAGTTCTTTAGATTGAAACCACTAGAGATTGTCTCTAACTAAATCAGGCAAAATTGATTTTGTTTAGTTTAGTTTTATTTTATTGGGGGGGAGGGGCAGAGGGAGAGAGAAAAAATCTTATATGGAGTCCTATCTCACAACCCTGACATCATAACCTGAGCTGAAATCAAGAGTCAGACACTTGACTGACTGGGCCACCCAGGTGCTCCAAAAGTGATTTTAAAAAGAAAATCAAATGAACACATAATTGAAGCACTGGGGAAAAAGGTCTTAGAAGCAGGAACTGGCACAGAAGTCTCATGGATGGAACAGTAGAAATCATGTGCCACTGTTTGGAAAGAGTCAAACATGTTCAGTTTCTCACTGTCTCTGATTAAGTTTTGAGTTTAGGAGGGAGCATCAAATTGTCGTACTTCGTCTTTCATGCCCTCCCCTTAACGATGCCCCTAATTACAGACTGACCATAAGACATTGAAATGAGATGAGGTAGTTCCAATAATAGGAAAATCGACAAAGGAGCAGAAAAGGAGCACAGGCAGCCAAAAAAAATAAAAGAAAAAAAATAAAAACACTAACCAAAGCAACAAAAAGACAAGGAAAAGAATTATCTGTAGTCTATGAGATCAGACTTGTATTCAGGAAGATAGCTCCACTTCATGCAATCCAACCATTCTGAGTGCTGACTGTAAGCGACTTTCAAACGAACTACAGAAAGAATTTCATTCAAAATAAAACAAAGGTATTAGAATTTCCACCATTTTATTGTTGTTGTTTGTTTTAAATATTTGTTGAAAGAATAATGAGTAGAGCAACAACAATAATAGTGAAAAAAGAAGCTATGAAAAGAATATGTAATAGTTAAAATATAGGAAGATCTAAGGATTCTAAGAGTTTACCTCCCCTACCTGAGGACAACTGAATTAAGGAGACTTGGTCATTTAAATATTTGCAAATATTATATATTTTAATAGAAGTGTTTATCTTGTTACCTGCATAAGATATCTCTCATTTGCCTTTCCAGATCCACTCTCCACCACTTCCAACTTGCTCCCTTGTTCCCAAATTCATCTTATCAGGTTATTTTGCATCTTCCTTACATTCCTAAAATACTCTATTTAAAATTTACAGCCTTAGTCTTCTATTAGGGTTTATTTTCCCTAAAGAATTAGTTGTATCTGTCATTCATATTCTATACTAAATCCTTAGAAAACATAAAATGTATTATTTTCCTCTAAACACATTCTGTGTTTGGTACAAGTGTAGTATAGAATAAGCCTTTTACAAATGTTCAAACTTATTGTTTAAATGGAATTTCAAGGAGAATCTGCAATGTCACAAAGACTTCCTGGGGTTAGGCATTTGTTTTTAATGATAAAATTCTCTTAATACACCTGCCCAAGTCCCTGTGCTGAATGCTAGTCCATTTTCTCTTATTCGATTTTTACTATGGAGTGAAAATGATTTTTCACCATATTTCATAATCAGCTTTTGAGTCTTCACTTAAAAATGAAAAGAACCACATAAATAAGAAATTTTAAACAGCCAAAATATTGGAAACAACTAAATCAAGCAGAGCCTTAGTGAATAAAGATGTTTCACATTGTAATTTGAAAAATCACAAATCATAGAAAAAATATATGCATGAATCACATTATAGTTCAAATGAACAGCACCAATCTAAATGAATGCCTAGCACATATTAAGTGCTTAAAATAGCTTAATATTAATAATTTTGGTAGTTGTGCCAGATTTCGCTGTCTTTAATTTCATGCCTTTACTCCCAGTTCTGTGAATTCTTCTGGAGATCAGTGAAGATGCACTACAGAGAAATTTTGTTCTGTTTAAGAACTTTAGAAACAAAGGAGTTTTGACTGGCAGAATCATCGGCACATCAGTCAAAGAACTCTAATTTGACAATTTTTAAGGAATAAAGGGAGAAAAGGAAAAAAGATTAAAATTAAGACGTAAGGCATCTATGAAACTTAAAATCAAGGATATATTTGAAATTTATGTATTATATTTATTTTGCAGATTATTATTAGAGTAACCTGAATTAGAAAACTCTGATAACCTCTGATATAAGTGTAACAATATTTATGGAGTATATCCTTGCATGTTCTCAAACAAACAACTTATTAGACATTAAAGAAATACATATACTATTGGGTAAGAACATAGGTAAAAGTGACTCTGAGTTCAAGTCATAATTATTGGTGAAATGCATTAACTCAAACATGAAAGATGTTCATCTGTCTTTATTGTAGATATATAATAAACACACTATTCTTTTTCCTTATTATTTCCTATAAGACTGCAGAAGCACTTTATCTATATGCTTGTTATATCCCTTACTATTTTTAGCCTGGTGCTTTAGCAAACTACATCACGTTATAGCTTTCCTCTTATCTCCAACCTGTTTCAGGTAAGGACTGATATTTATTGCATCTTGTATCTGCTTACTGAACTTAGAACCACAGGAATTAGAGTTGCTCACACAAAATGTGTTAGATGAGTGCCTGAATTATTTTATTCTAACCCAAAATAATCTTTCCCTCACTGAATCTTATAATTTATTAATCTTGAGTGTGATAATGACCTGAAATTTTACAAATGCAATGTAATTCTAAAACACTCATGATTTATCAACGTCACCCAAATACAAAATTCGAAATAGCTCTAGTTTACTTGATGTCAAAACCAAGAGCTAAAAATATAATTATCATTCAAGATTTGGTTATGTGTTGTTTTCCTTTCCTATCCCCTCACCTTCCAAAGAAGTTGACCTATGTATCATTTAGGGTTGTAAGATCTTTTGCTATTTTAACTCAACTGGGTTTTACATTTCCAGGATATCCTTATATATTGCCTAATCTTCAAAAGAGATTTCATTAGGTTATATTTTTGATGTGCATTGTGCAAGCACAGTATTTGTACTGTAGTATTCATTCTAAAATACATATTCACGTGACAGCCCATAATATCCTTGAAACAGCCATTACAGTCTGTCAAATAAATAATGCGCATTTTAAAGATGGTCTTTATGTGGGATGACTCTCCTGCATTTTCATGAGGCAGATTTTCTTTTATTCTTTAAGAAAGAAAAACACACAAAGGAAATGAACATGCAGAAAAATATGTTAAGGTAAAAATGACACAAACCAGAAAATTCAAGCATCCTTTAGTTTCTTGCACTTTCTACTGCTCCACCATTTTCCCCATAACATTCTATAAAAATGACTTATGGAGCTTACGTCACCTTCTGTAACCTTCCATATGTGGACATTTGGAAATAAAAGTCTTATTTTGTGAATTTTTTTGCAAAGCTAATCATGGTTTGAGCTTAAATGGTGACTGTTTTTCTTCAAAATCCTAATTTATTTGGCAAAGTACCTATTAAAGTAACCGACATATCAGTAGAGTAAGTGTATTCTTGTTATTCTAAAATGGCAGGTTCTTCCTTCTCTTAATTATGGCAAGTATATATCTATGTTCCCTGATTTTCCAAGGTAGTTACCTCAACTCGCAGGGGGAAAAAATGTTTAACTCTCTTTAATGCCTTGATCTCCTAATGGTGCCAATAATGGCTCCTGGGAAAATAAGAAAAATGGAAAATAGCATTTATTGTATGCCTACTATGTGCAAGGCACCACATTACACGTGTTTTATAGATTTTCCAATTTAATCCTCATGATAGCTCTGCAAAGTGAGTACAGTTATTATTAACACATGAGGAATTATATAAGTAACTTAGAAAGTACTGACAGGTAGCGTTTGACTCCATAGCCCAAGCTCTAATAAAACAAACTAGAAATATGATGTTTACTTCAGCCCAATTAGTGTCAATTGTGTCATTATATTTTTTGTATATGAGATGGGGCATTACTTCCTACTATAAAATGACATTTTCTTATAAAATGCTTTCATTTCGTTATATTTATCCTTTGCTGTTCAAAAATCTTCAGTGACTCAGATAACAGTTCTTATATAGGAAAACCATGGATTAAACCAAGAAAGATTTATTTGGGCTTCTATATGACAGTTATAGATCTTTTAGATTTATGAACTAGCTTCCTTCCTACAATTCAACATCTTCTCCCCAATCAACACAAAAGAAATCACAATAATTATCCATTAAGTGGCTGAGTTTTCACATTACTTTTTCAAATATCACAGAATCATATCTGGGAGGAAATTTATTAGATATCATATCTTGCCTTGATGAGAAATGTGTAATAGTAGAATGCTATGTAGAACCCAAATATACTATGGACTTTAGCAGGGTAAAAAGCTAAAGATTCAGATTAAAATTTAGATTGTTGACATCCAGAATAGTGTGACAACTGGAAGCTCTGTAAATCAGCACTACTAAATCTGTTAGAAATTGTGATCTTCCACAATCAACAAAACAAACTCCAAATTAGTAGCCAATAGCCACATACCAGAATTTACACTTAAAATTGCTAAAAATTAAGTAAAACTTTAAAATTAGTTCGTCAGCCACATTGGCCACCTTTCAAGTATGTAAACGCTACATATGGTTAGTGGCTACCATATTGAATAGCACAGATTATTGAATCTTTCCATCATCACAGAAAGTTCTAGTTCTTTAACACTAGTTATTTACCAAGGCCAATGATAATTTCATTAGATTTCCATAAGTGAGCCCACAAGTTTTAATACACTATTTTGTTTTATTTAAAAGCATATATTAAGTTCCCATTATGTGAAAGGGACTAAACTACACATTTGAAATTTGACAACTTATTTTTTAAACATGAATTCTAGGATACATAAGGCATTCTATAATTTATTTATCTGCTTTGATATCCATGATTGATGGTGTTAAAGAGAAATTTTTAATGATACTTTCAATTCGAAATTGGCTTCATCCTTTACCTATTGCTTACCATCTTTGTGTAACCATGTGAACTACTGTATTTTCATTTATAAAAGCTAAATAAAAATAATAGAGCCAGATTAAAGAATATCAACCAATAAAATTTTAATAAATTACATTTCCTTCCAACATGTTTTTCATAAGTTTGTATTAGTATTTGTAAGATTAGAAAATGCTGATGTTCATTTAAGGCAGTAAATGTTATTGCCTTATCCCAGTTTCAGCTGAAGCAACTGGAGCTAGTAATCATTTTCAGAAGATTGAAATGGTAGTTTTAATAAATAAATGTGATATTCACAATATATTTAGGTAATAGTAATTGACAGGCTCATTAGACAATGAGTCACTTGAGGCAAGATACCACATATTAATTCATTGATTGATTCATTCATTCATCCAGTTATTTATTAAGTCAGAAACATTTTGAATATCAAAAATGTACCAGCCATAGATACTCTAAGCAATGCAAACAGAGCAGTAAACAAGATGCAATGGCTTTCCCTTATGGATTTCACATTCTAGTGGAAAAGAAAGACAATAAGCAAATAAATAAAAATAAAGTCAGATATTGATAAGTGTCACAAAGATAGAGTGGGCTGGGAAGGCAATGTTAGAAAGAGTAATCAGATCTTTCTTTACTAAGGAAAAGAAATTTGAACAAAAACCAGACTATGGGAAAGAGTCAGTGGCAGAAGTGTGGTTCTACAAAGAGAGTAACAAGTAAAAAGGCCATGAGATAGAAACTGGCTTGACAAATTAAGAAAAAAAAAATGTTATTAAAGTCAGTGTTACTAAAGCATGAGAAACAAGGAGCCGAGTGATAAGAGAAATTTTTTCATCTTCTTTATTTGTAATGCCTAAAATAGTGCAAATCAAGAAACTGAACAAGCAGAAGAGGCAAATATAATGTTGTACTAATATTTCCAAAATATCAAAGACCTTTCTTAAATATAAAACATTTTTATTATAAAATAAAGTATGTAATATAAAAAGTATATTAGAATTAAGAAGATCTTAAGACCTTTTATGACATAAAGGGACCATGACAAGCTAGAGGCAAGAATGATCATTCCCAATGTATTTAAATAATTTTTGAAGTTTAAAACCTTTAACAGTAATGTAACCTAAAGGAAAATATCCCAGATTCTCTGAGGATATATTGTTCACCCCATCAATTCCCATTGTCTCTCTACAATTGATTGGGAAGTGCTGATTAGAAGATACTTAAAGACATTCGTCCTGTCCTGTAAGCAGTAGGTTCAACAATGCCAAACAAAGGGTAAAATGGCAATCTTATCCTCTTCCTCCCTTCTAAACAGGATGCAAACATTAGCAGGAAGACACTGATGATGGAGGAAATAAATGTTCCGTAAAGCCAAAGCATGCATCCTGTTTTATTATGTGATCGGTTGTGTTATCTACAATTATTATTTTAATGACAGAAGTAGAGTAAAATTAATATGTATTTCTAATAATAAATTTTCCAAAGATTGATATACTGTAATTAATGGATATCCTATATACGCCTTTCTTATCCTCATGACCAAATCGAAATGCTAGAAATGACTTGCTGGAACATACAAAGTTTCTAGCTAAGACTACTTAAGATAAGACCCATTGTGGTCTTGTACAAGACAGTGTTCATAATCCACTTCTAAAATGAAAGCTATATTGGGCAGCCCCGGGTGGCTCAGCGGTTTAGCACCTGCCTTTAGCCCAGAACGTGATCCTGGAGTTCCGGGATCGAGTCCCACATCGGGCTCCCTACATGGAGCCTGCTTCTCCCTCTGCCTGTGTCTCTGCCTCTCTCTGTGTGTGTCTGTCATGAATAAATAAATAAAATCTTTAAAATAAAATGAAATGAAAGTTATATGCAACATACACAATTATCCCATCTCTATTCTGGTGTGGTGGTAAAAACATCAAGCAGCAATACTAATGCTATACATGCTATACATAGGTGGGCAGATATGTGCAAATTAAAACACATACAAGTTTAGTTCTTATCTTAAACATATTTTAAAATTCTTATAAGATTATAATAAATTACATGTGATAAAAGCTTAGAATTTGTTTACAAAAAGTGAAAACTGTCATTTTATTTTTTTTTAATTTTTTTAATTTATTTATGATAGTCACACAGAGAGAGAGAGAGGCAGAGACACAGGCAGAGGGAGAAGCAGGCTCCATGCACCGGGAGCCCGACGTGGGACTCCATCCCGGGTCTCCAGGATCGCGCCCTGGGCCAAAGGCAGGCGCTAAACCGCTGCGCCACCCAGGGATCCCGAAAACTGTGATTTTATAGTCAATCTGGATAGTTTCCATGTTTCAGAGTGATTATATACACCATTTTTTAGAGAATATGATCTAAAACCATTTCCTATACAATTTTGAAATGTGCAAAACCTAAAAGTAATCAAATCAATAAAATTTACTGTACTTATTATCTTTAAACAACTAGTTACCAAAATTCAGAATCCATAGCTTCAGTTTGAGAAGATATGGTCATATATCTACTACATATAAGTGCTTTCACTTAAAATTTGTTATCATGTAATTATATTATTTCAGAAAAAAAAAGCATCATGGTCTATGTAAACAAGAAACCAGAAGTTGAGATTCATGTTCAAGAGAATGCTCCTTTATATAACATTGAAATGCTGGGCATCTGGTTATGTCCTGTGAATGTATTTTGCAATTCATAGTCTGGCTCCTGTTATGTTTACAGCAGCCCAAGAGGAGTTAACCAATAAATTAATATAATAGAATTATGTCTGGTCAGAGGTTTGTTCTGCATGTGTGTGACTGGCATCATTTTTCTCAGAATAGATTTCAATTCTAAAAAGTGATGCATTGTTTTGGGTCTAAGACTTTATTTTCTAGACAGGAAAAAAGGATAACAGTTCTTTATTCAACTACTATAATTGATTTTAAATTAATAGTGACTGTTTCTCAAGCATCTCCAAGAGATAAACATGTAAGCTATTAAGTAATAATCAATCTGGTAATAAATAAAAAGTCTTTGGTATTAAATTAACCTATAACAGCATTTAAATGATGTAATAAAATAAGCCATTCAAATTAGTTCATCTATCATACATGACTAATATGTTTCCAATTCTGTAACTAATTATTTACATGTATAATGTATAACATGAGATTTTAATGACCAAATAGATACTGTATTAGGATCAATAGTATTTACTGATGAGTAGACAAACAATATAATATTTTAGTAGATTAAACATTTATACTTCAACAAATATAGTCACTAGATTTGGATTTTTGAAGATATCTAGATGCAAACTATACCTCCAAGAAATGTTTGTTTATCTTTAGGAAGAATATTGAACTAAAATCAGGGATCCTGGATTTTAATTTTTTGGCTCTGTCACTAGTAACTCTGTGAGCCTGAAGAATTAAGTTCAATTCAATTCAATATCACTTCATTAAATATTTATGGAGCAACCTCTTTTGTGCAAGGATGGGGAGACCAAAACATATTTGAAGGCAGAGGGGAGGAATCCAGTAGAGAACAAAAGATTAAAGATGCTGGCAAGGAGAATAATTGATGCAATAAGAGTCTGAGACAGAAAAGATAAGATAAAGAGCACAAATCTAGGGGTTAGTCTTGGTAAAGAAAAGGAGTAGATCTTTTTAAGAGATAGGAACTAAAGAGGAAATGTAAACTAAAGATAAAGAGAGATTTTGAGGTAGAGGTAAGGCCAACTAAGGAATCTCACATTAGATTGATTTCTGTCTCAGTAAAGAAAGTGTTGAAGTCATCTGCTGAGGTCAAATGCCACTTGGGATATTGAGGTAGTGAAGGTTTAAGATGGTTATGGTAGAGAATGCAATGAAGGAAATGAGCCAATAAAATTTCCAGGAAGCACTAAGAGCTGAGCATTAATTAAGCAATATGATTTTGTCTTTGTCACAATCAATAGAGTTTCACAGCCTACTCCATAAAAGCTATAATCAAAAGCAACGTATAGAGCATAAGAAAGTCAGAAATTCAGAAGTTCCTAATTACAGATATTAAACATACAAAATGAGAAAAAAAAATACAAACAAAAGAATGGATGGCAATTTTCAGCCAGGTAGTGAGTTGTAGATATTTAGTTTAGTAGTGAATTATTGAAACAACAAACTACGATGTCAAAGCTAAGAAGAAAAATGAAATTTGAACTAAGAAAATCATCTGGAAGACTTAAAAATTCTTATGGAAATGTGCTTCATGAGAAATTGTAGATGAGATTCAAGTAATACAAAACTTAAATATCCAAGGTTTGGACACAGTAAAATTCAAAATTAAAGAAGTTTTATGGCTAGAAATATTTTGTCTAGAGCAACATTTCTCAAACTTAATATTTGAATCAGCTCTCCAGTTTCGTAACAATATTGATTCCCAGACCCTGCCACAGACTTATTGAATATTTTTATGGTTAAAACTTGACAGAAGAAATTCTAATGCATAATTGAGTATTGCTAGTCTATATACACTGCAAGTCTAGAATTCTTCAAACCTGCAGTTAAGTGAAAAAAATAAGAACTCCACCTTGGAAAGAGAAAGGAAGAAAGAAAGAAGAAAGAAAAAGAAAGAAAGAAGAAAGAAAAAAAAGAAGGAAGGAAGGAAAGAAAGAAAGAGAGAAAGAAGAAAGAAGAAAGAAAGAAAGAAAGAAAGAAAGAAAGAAAGAAAGAAGGAAGGAAGGAAGGAAGGAAGGAAGAAAAGAAGGAAGAAAGAAAGAGAGAAAGGAAGAAGAAAGAAGAAAGAAAGAAAGAAAGAAAGAAAGAAAGAAAGAAAGAAAGAAAGAAAGAAAGAAGAAAGAAAGAAAGAAAGAAAGAAAGAAAGAAAGAAAGAAAGAAAGAAAGAAAGAAAGAAAGAAAGAAAGAAAAGGAAGGAAGAGAAAACATTCTGAAAGGATCTCAAGTTAAACTAGGCAGGATCAGGAAGTCAAGAAGCTTTCATCAGTGGTACAGTTTCTCTTTCCAGACCGCATCTCATTAATCCTACCACCCTAAATTTATTTACTCAAGTTATTTCAGAACCTTTTATAATTTGCCGCAATTAACAAAAACCTCTGTATCTACATTCAGCAGAAGGAAATGATTGAGTTGCCTAATTGAGGGCTGGAACAAATGTACTTTGACCTTTGGAAGTTGGTCAAATCAGGTAGGCCAACAGTACTCTCCAGTTCTTATATGACCTCCACTTCATGTGTATGTTCTGTTCTTTCGTCTCTTTTTGTGGCTCAACTTCATCTGCTCCTCAGTCAGTATGAGGAAACATGGTTATTTAGGGCTCCTGGGATTATATATTACATGCTCAGCTATTTGTAAAAAATAGCCATTTTTTAAAAATAGACTTTTATTTTTTAGAGCAATTTTAAGGTTCACAGCAATATGGAGAGGAAGCTACAGAAATTTCCCGTGTATCTACTGGATAACCTTTTTTTTTTTTTTATGATTCCTATTCATAAATGTCTTCCAAAGTTTAGCAATTTGTGCTTGGCTGGGGTCATGAGAATGGTAACATACAAAATGATGGCTAGATACCCCAGTCTAAGTCAGAGGAGTACTTGTAGGAAGCTAACATGTCCCTGGCAGCACTCCAGAATGGGCCTTTATCAATAGCTAACACATAGAGATCTACAATATGATAAAAGATTAATATAATGATAGTTTAATAGCTACTTATATGCTATATTTTCCAGCATATTGTTTACTTTTGTGCAATTATATGATGTGCTATTTATTATAACAAATGAGCTAACATATTTATTTGGATTTTTAGTTCTATTTTATCTAGCATTTGCTATCTCCTTGCTGTTGTTGTTAAAGTTCTTCTTTTCCTCCCTTTATTTTTCTCTCCCCTCTCCCTGATGAAATAAGCTTGAGAAGCAAAGACTTACTAGTATCTAAAAAGTATAAATATTCAGAAAACAAAAAAAAAAAATAGTTGACAGGGCAAAATACATGTTACAAAGTTTATATTCTACATTGTATATTAAAATAACGTCATGATTTATTTATCTCTAATTTAATTCTCTTTTAGACACAATTCTAATAGAGTTTTCCAAACTCAGAACAAAATAGTTGACCGAGTTTGGTTACTGCTGCCACCATCAGGATAGTGACAAGTTAAGATACAATAGACACTGACACAAAGGAGGTAGAAGCAGTAAAGAATGTGTGTGTACAAAAGTCTCCCAAATTTCAGTAGTATCCAAGTGCATCACTATGCTGCAGCACAACATATTCATTAAGATTAATCATCATCTATTATGTCTAAGTATTCTAACACACTCTAAATATATTATCTTATGCAATCCTACCTTATACTGAGAGCATGATCGTTAGTTCTACTACATAGTCAATAAAAACACAGAAACTTTAAGCAATCTAAAAAGGTCACATTAAGTAAATTGGTACCCCAATATTAGAAACCAGAAATACTAACTCCAAACTCCGTTTTTAACAACTACACTAAAAACATTCCTATTGATTATTTAAATAGGTCAAGGAAATATATTTTTTAAACCATAGACTTAAATGTAAAAACACAGAGGTGCCTGGGTGGCCCAGTCAGATAAGCATTGGACTCTTGATTTTACTCAGGTCATGAGCTCAGGGTCGTAAGACGAAGTGTGCATGGGGCTCCACACTGGGCAAGGAGCCTGATTAAGATTCTTTCTCTCCCTCTGCCCCTCACACTTTGTCTCTTTCCCTCTCTCTTTCTCTCTCAAAAACTAAATAAATAAATAAATATTCCCCAAATGAATGAGACCATATAATGTTTGTCCTTCTCCGATTGACTTACTTCACTCAGCGTAATACCCTCCAGTTCCATCCACGTTGAAGCAAATGGTGGGTATTTGTCGTTTCTAATGGCTGAGTAATATTCCATTGTGTACAAAAACCACATCTTCTTTACCCATTCATCTTTCGATGGACACCGAGGCTCCTTCCACAGTTTGGCTATTGTGGCCATTGCTGCTAGAAACATCGGGGCGCAGGTGTCCCGGCGTTTCACTGCATCTGTATCTTTGGGGTAAATCCCCAGCAGTGCAATTGCTGGGTCGTAGGGCAGGTCTATTTTTAACTCTTTGAGGAACCTCCACACAGTTTTCCAGAGTAGCTGCACCAGCTCACATTCCCACCAACAGTGCAGGAGGGTTCCCCTTTCTCCACATCCTCTCCAACATTGGTTGTTTCCTGTCTTGTTAATTTTCCCCATTCTCACTGGTGTGAGGTGGTATCTCATTGTGGTTTTGATTTGTATTTCCCGGATGGCAAGTGATGCAGAGCATTTTCTCATGTGCATGTTGGCCATGTCTATGTCTTCCTCTGTGAGATTTCTCTTCATGTCTTTTGCCCATTTCATGACTGGATTGTTTGTTTCTTTCATGTTGAGTTTAATAAGTTCTTTATAGATCTTGGATACTAGCCCTTTATCTGATACGTCATTTGCAACTATCTTCTCCCATTCTGTAGGTTGTCTTTTAGTTTTGTTGAGTGTATCCTTTGCTGTGCAAAAGCTTCTTATCTTGATGAAGTCCCAGTAGTTCATTTTTGCTTCCATTTCTTTTGCCTTCGTGGATGTATCTTGCAAGAAGTTACTGTGGCCGAGTTCAAAAAGGGTGTTGCCTGTGTTCTCCTCTAGGATTTTGATGGACTCTTGTCTCACATTTAGATCTTTCATCCATTTTGATTTTATCTTTGTGTATGGTGCAAGAGAGTGGTCTAGTTTCATTCTTCTGCATGTGGCTGTCCAATTTTCCCAGCACCATTTATTGAAGAGACTGTCTTTTTTCCAGTGGATAGTCTTTCCTCCTTTGTCGAATATTAGTTGACCATAAAGTTCAGGGTCCACTACTGGATTCTGGATTCTGTTCCATTGATCTATGTGTCTGTTTTTGTGTCAGTACCACACTGTCTTGATGACCACAGCTTTGTAGTACCTTATATGGTCTCATTCATTTGGGGAATATAAAAAATAGTGAAAGGGAATAAAGGGGAAAGGAGAAAAAATAAGTGGGAAATTTCAGAAAGGGAGACAGAACATGAAAGACTCCTAACTCTGGGAAACGAAGTAGGGGTGGTAGAAGGGGAGGTGGGCGGGGGCTGGGGGTGACTGGGTGATGGGCACTGAGGTGGGCACTGACAGGATGAAGCACTGGGTGTTATTCTAAATGTTGGCAAATTAAACACAAATAAAAAATAAATTTATTAAATAAATAAATAAATAAATAAATAAATATTGTTAAGCACAACACTCTAAAACTTGTAGAAGATAATATACAAGAAAATCTAAGTAACCTTGGATATGGCGATGGCTTTTTAGCTATAACACATAAAGCAAAATCTAAGAAAGAATGAATTGAGAATTTATCAATCAAGTTTTATTTCATTAAAATTAAATATTTCTGTAAAGGCACTCTTGAAAGAATGAAAACACAAGCTACACACTGGGAGAAAATCTCAGCAACACTCATATCTGATAAAGCATAACATATACAGTACGGTGAAAACTCAATGTTAAGAAAACAAACAACTCAAATAAAAGGTAGACAAAAGATCCAAACAAACACTTCAATACCTAAAACACCTCCTACACAAATGCTGATGAGGATGTGCAGTAACAGGAATCCTCATTCATGTTAGTGGGAATGCAAGAAGGTACAGATTTTTTGGAAATAGTTTGGCAAAATCTTACAAAATTAAACATACTCTTCCCATGCAATCTGGCAATTGCACACATTGGTATTTACCCAAATGATGTGATAACTTATGTTCACACAAAACTGTACACATATATATTAACAGCAGCTTTTTTCCTAATTTGCCAAAACATGGAAGTAACCACGATGTCTCTCAATAATAAGTGAATGGATTTAGCGACTCATGAGTGACTCAGTAGTTGAGTCATCTGCCTTTGGCTCAGGTCATGATTCAGGGATCCTGGGATCAAGTCCCACATCAGGCTCACTCCAGGGAGCCTGCTTCTCCTTCTGCCTATCTCTCTGCCTCTCTGTGTGTGTCTCTCATGAAAAATAAACAAAATCTTTTAAAAAAAATAAGTGAATGGATTTAAAAAAAACAAAACTGTAGTGCATCTATACAATAGAATACTAACAACAATAACAAAATATATAAGCCATCAAGCTACAAAAAGACATGAAGAAACTTAAATGCATATTGCTAAGTGAGAGAAGCCAGTCAGAAAAGGCTATATACCGTATGATTTGAACTATATGGCATTCTGAAAAGGCAAAATTATGGAGACAATAAAAAGATCAATGGTTGCCAGGGATGAGGGAGTTTAGAATTACACTTTACCCATCTACACACTTACACCCCAATGTTGCTATTTATTATAACAACTGAAAAAATCAAAGGGAATTTTTAGAAAAATGAAACTATTCTGTATGATACTGGAATGGAAGATACATGACACATGCATTTGGCAAATACCATACAGTTATACAACACAAAGAGTAAACCCTAATGTAAAATATAGCCTTTAGTTAATTAATAATAATAATAATATATCAGTATTGGTTCAATTATAACATATGTACAACACCAATGCAAGATGTTAATAATAAAGGGGAAGAGTGGTAATATGGAAACTGTACTTTCTGCTCAATTTTCCTGTAAAATTGAAGCTGCTCTAAAAACTAAAATCTATTAAAAATTAAAGGAAAAAACTATTTGGCACTCTCATTTGTTATTGTGCTTCAGGCTTGGAAATCAACATGGCATTATATAAAGGCACTACATTCTAAAAATAAGTCTACAATTTTACAACAGGAAAAGTTTATAGGAAGTCACATTTAAATGTCTTGATACACATTTATCTCTATGATTTGGAAATAGAAACTCTAATGCCTAATTAACTGGTTTTTGAGAGAATCAAATATATGTCTATGAGAACCTACTTTGAAAATTGTTAGAGTAAATGTTTGTCATTATTTTAAGGCATGTATTTTTAAAGATATTATTTCTCTAAAGGCATAATATATGCTGTATTATTTACATAATTTATCTATTGTTAAGACTACAAAAGGGACAAACACTTGATCATTGGCTTTAAACTTGACCTCACTTATATGGTGGGAATTGAGAAAGACTTTTTTGTTAGAAACTAGTAACAATCTTCAGTTCAAAAGCCTGTTCAGGAAAAGCAGTTCAAAAGCTGAGCATTTTTCAGCCAAAATAGGCATTCACAGACAAAGGAATTATTTTCCTTTTCATCCCATGACATATGGAAGGGTTACTTTTGAACAGAAGTCACTATCAAACTAAATAGCCTGAATGTCATTAGTGAATTTAATAAACTTTGTGTTACACATTCTTCTGCCATAGCAGGTGGCATTGGTATCAGATAGGAGCTGTTAACAGGGATTGTACTGAGCCATAAAGATGGAGCAGATGGCAGGGCAGGAGGGATAACCACACCAATCAGGGCCAAGTGCAATGTAGATCTTGAATGACTTTAAAGAATAGAGGATGGTCAGAAATGTGAGATAAGATGGGTTTGGACTAGAGGACACTGATGCCCTGGAGGGAACTTGGCTGAACATTTCCATCATTAACTTTTGGCCTCAGACTAAAGTCTTACACAAGAACAGGCTGATTTTCTCTAGCAATTCTGTCTCCTGATAATAACATGGGTTATAAGAGGTAGGACCTAAAAACAACTCCTTCCTTCTTTCTTTCTTCCTTCCTTCCTTCCTTCCTTCCTTCCTTCCTTCCTTCCTTCCTTCCTTCCTTCCTCTCCCCCTCTCTCCCTTCCTCTCTCTTCTTTCTTTTTCTTTCTTACTTTCTTACTTACTTTCTGTCTTTCTTTCCTTTCTTTCTTTCTTTCTTCTTCCACTCGTCCTCATTTTTCCAAGTCATTCATTAACTGAGTCTAATTTGTGACATCCCTGCTAAGTGCTAAGATTTAAACTGTTAAAAACACAAATAAATACTGGATAATAAGTGATAAATATACACAAAGAGGCAGAGAAATTATGAGAGTATAAGAGAAAGACGTAATCTAGAGAGTAACCGAGTCTTGAAGGACAGAATGAATTATGTATGGGTGTGGGGGATATTAAAAAAAAAAAGGAGAAAAGAGACCTCAAGTACGAAACAAATGTGTGCAAAACATTGAAATAAGATTTATTAAATGTCATGCATTTCCAGTATGGCTAGAGCATATGTATAAAGTAGTAGGAGATAAGGTTAGAGAAATAGGTCAAGATTAAACAGTAAAGTACCTTGTAATGGGAAGAAAAGGATGTCAAATCCAATTACTGTTCTTTTAGAAAGGTTGTAGAGGGTCAAAACACTGTGGAAGTTCAAAAGGGATGAATATAATGGTTATGGGTCAATTCAGGACTTATTCTATGCAAGGCACTATAGTTAGTATAATATATATAATACCTAATTTAACCCACAATAACTATAAACAATAACTGTATTATCCCTTTTAAAGAACAAAAGAAATTTAAGTATCAGTATTTCAATATTGATTTCAAAAATTTTCAATATTATAGCCAATATTTCTTCATATTTTCTACACCTCTGGACTCCACTTCTGTGTACCTTAATCCTCATTAAGATTGGATCCATAGGTCAATGAGGCAACCAAAACCACCCATATGATGAAAAGAGCATCTTTTTTTTTCTCCTTTGGATCTTACTCTCTCTTGCTTTGAGACCTACCTAAACAAATGGAAACAATTTGTTTGTTTACTCTCAAAACACGTTATTTTTATCATTGTAAAATATATAAAACATAGTTAAATATATAACATTATATCATATACATATATCACATAAAAATACCATATATTATCATAAGGTATATAGGATATACTCTAGTAATTATCACTCTCTCCCTGATATTAATAACTAATGCAGTACATACATAGACAAACACAAAACACATTTACAACATTTTTTCTTACAATAATATTCCATTCAAGAGAAACAAAAGCAAAAATGAATTATTGGGACTTCATCAAGATAAAAAGCTTCTGCACAGCAAAAGAAACAGCCAACAAAAATAAAAGACAACCTACAGAATGGAAGAAGATATTTGCAAATGACATATCAGATAAAGGGCTAGTATCCAGGATCTATAAAGAACTTATTAAACTCAACACCAAAGAAACAAACAATCCAATCATGAAATGGGCAAAAGACATGAAGAGAAATCTCACAGAGGAAGACATAGACGTGGCCAACAAGCACATGAGAAAATGCTCTGCATCACTTGCCATCAGGGAAATACAAATCAAAACCACAATGAGATACCACCTCACACCAGTGAGAATGGGGAAAATTAACAAGACAGGAAACAACCAATGTTGGAGAGGATGTGGTGAAAAGGGAACCCTCTTGCACTGTTGGTGGGAATGTGAACTGGTGCAGCCACTCTGGAAAACCGTGTGGAGGTTCCTCAAAGAGGTAAAAATAGATCTGCCCTACGACCCAGCAATTGCACTGCTGGGGATTTACCCCAAAGATACAGATGCAATGAAACGCCGGGACACCTGCACCCCAATGTTTCTAGCAGCAATGTCCACAATAGCCAAACTGTGGAAGGAGCCTCGGTGTCCATCGAAAGATGAATGGATAAAGAAGATGTGGTCTATGTATACAATGGAATATTACTCAGCCATTAGAAATGACAAATACCCACATTTTGCTTCGACGTGGATGGAACTGGAGGGTATTACACTGAGTGAAATAAGTCATTTGGAAAAGGACAAACATATGTTCTCATTCATTTGAGGAATATAAAAATTAGTGAAAGGGAATAAAGGGAAAGGAGAGTAAATGAGTGAAAATATCAGTGAGGGTGACAAAACATGAGAGACACCCAACTCTGGGAAATGAACAAGGGGTAGTAGAAAGGGAGGTGGGTGGGGGGTTGGGGTGACTGGGTGATGGGCACTGAGAGGGGGTGTTATGCTAAATGTTGGCAAATTGAACTCCAAAAAAATTAATAATAATAATAATAAGAAGAAGAATATTCCATTATGTGAATATATGCCAATAAGTTATTTAAGAAGTTCTTTACAGGCAGATATTCAGATTGAATCCAAGTTTTCTCTGCTATAAACAATTTAATGAGCGTATTTGTACATATACTTTTGTGGACTTACACGATTATCTTAGTTGGGGCTGCTGTAAGAAAGTTGGGTGGTTTATCACCAACAGAAATTTATTTTTCACAGTTCTGGAAGCTGAAGGTCTGAGATCAGGGTACTAGCATAGTCAGGTTCTGGTGAGATCTCTTGTCAAGGTTGTAGACTGCTGATTTCTCCTTGTAGTCTCACAAGACAGAGAGAAGATAAGGAAGTTCTCTGAGGTTTCTATAAAAGGGCACTAATCCTAATCATGAAGGCTCCACCTTCACAATCTAATTACCTAACAAAAACCCTGTTTAGGGGGCACACAAACATCCAATCCACTAAAATGATCATTTTCTTATAATATATTTCTGTAAGTTGAATTTTTACCTCAAAGTTTATGTATATTTCACATTTTAATGCTGCTTTACAGGTTGCCCTCTATATAAGGCATGCTCGTTTATAATATCACTAAGTGGACAGTTTCTTTATCTTCTTTAACTCTAGATATTATCAAGAATTTTTAATGACTAATAGTATTATAGATTAACACATTTTTTATTGTTAAAATGATTATTTCTTTAACTGACAAGTATCTTTTGGTCATTTATATTTCCTTTATGTAAATTTCTCCTTCTGTACTTTGCCTATTTTCCACTAACATGTTGAAAATATATTACCAAACATAGTAATCATTTTTATGTAACATTTACTCTATTTTAAGCACACAGTAATTTATTATTTAGTATCATTTATGATTTGGAGACAACAAAATTTTTTTAAAGTAAAATCCACCAATTTTTACTTTTGTCTTATTGTCTTGCTTAACAGGGTTTTAATGAATTCTAATGATAGCAAGTCAGGTGAAACTCCCTACTCATGTATTCAAATTACTGTTGTGTCTAGTACTTTCACTAAAATTGTAATTTGATCATTATATCATTTCTCATGCACCTCTAATTTTTGACATGCAGATCTAAAATTTCAACTGTTTCCCATTAAAAACTCTGACAATTTTAGAACTAGGTTTAGTTGATAAATGTGATAAATGGTGCTATCGCTGGCATAAAATAATTCTATAGTTTCCTTTGAAGAGGTAGAGGACATTTTAATATATCATTAAATGAGTTCTATTTATCAGTTATTTATCAGTTACTAATACGCTATATATGAATGAATGAGTGAATGAATTAGCTAATTTCTTCATGCCTGCAAAAAAGAGGACATAATGATGTAGTAGCAGGTTTTGATACCATCTGTCACCATCCCTCAAGCTAGTTCTGATTTCATTTGGGATTGTAGTTGACAGTTCCCATGTGCTATCAGAGTATCCTAATAAAAATGAGTGTTGTTTTTTTACTTTTCTGCTTCAGGGCTTTCTCTGAAACTGTAGGAGCTCACTGAAACCAAACACAGGGCAGCTTTCAAGATAACCCTTGTATGAGTTTCCTATTGCTGCTTTAACAAATTACCACAAACTTAATAGCATAAACAACAGGAATTTATTATCTGACAGTTCTGGAGATCAGAAATCTGAAATATGTCTCACTACTAACATCAAGAACTTGGCAGGGCCGCATTCCTTCTGAAGACACTAGGAGAGAATCTGTTTCCTGGCCTCTTTCAGCATCTAAAGACTGCCAACATTCTTTGGCTTTTGGCCTCCTTCCATCTTCTAAGCTAAAATGGCTGATTTGGTCTTTTTTACAATACGTCATCTGACTTTCTGCTTGTTTCTTCCACTTTTAAAGATCCTTGTAATTACAGTGGGCCCACCCACATAATCTGGGATATAATCTTTCTGTTTTAACATCTCTTTATTAACCACCTTTATTTCATCTGCAATGTTAAGTCATGTAACCAACATATTCACAGATTCTAGGCATTAGGATGGACATCTTCAGGGGCCATTATTCTGCCTATCACAACTCTCAAACAATGGATTACAAGACATATATAAGTACTTCAGCCTCTTGTTCTTCTGACAGACAATCCTGAGGCTTATTTTACATAGTGCTTCACAAAGTCTCTAATGGAGGTAAGATTCAGTTGCACACAGTAGTAATCACTTCCTATAATGCATGCTTTATTGGTTTTGATTTGTTTACTGTGACACATTCCCCTCTATTTCTTTTCTTCTTCCTGTGCATTAATTCATTTTTTTTAAAGATTATATTCATTTATCCATGAGAGACACAGAGAGAGAGAGAGAGAGAGGCAGAGACACAGGCAGAGGGAGAAGCAGGCTCCATGCAGGGAGCCCGACATGGGACACTATCCCGGGTCTCCAGGATCATACCCTGGGCCAAAGGCGGTGCTAAGCCACTGAGCCACCTGGGCTGCCCATTAATTAATTCCTAAATAAATTGTTTCCAAGTTCTTGTCCCAGGCTTTACTTTTAGGGAAACACAAACTAAAACATTTGCTGCCAGATGTACTTCTAGACAACAGTCTTAAAGGAAGGAATTGTGGAATTGAATTACTCTCTGGTCAGAAGAAATAATGAATTTCAGGTGAAATTATAAATACTACCACCATCTATACAAAGTCTATATAGATTGTGGTTCAATCATAATCCTCTTCAATTAACCAATATAGCTTCTATAAACATAGTTATGGATGTTGGCATTGGACTACTGAGAACTCAACAAACTAGTGGCCCAAATATAGCTGCTGTGCTTGCATGGAGTATCTTTGCTGCAACAGAGCAACATCCTTTAGCATTTAGTATATAACTACTTTTATGACAAGTGTATTTTTTTTTCAATCTCTGGCAATATAAAGGATGAAATGCATTTTCCATCTATATGTGAAGGTTAGAGGTTCTTGCTTAAGAGCTATGTCAACTCTACTGTTTTCTCTCAAAATACAGCCTACAGAGGTAATGACTTGATGTTCTGCAGAATATCATACTGGTCTAATATATGGAGGTCATCAATGTAATTTTCCCACATGAATAAGTAATAGAAAGCAGCCTGAATGTCCAAGTATGAAATATTTGTACTGGAGAGTGACAAGTAAATCCCCAAAGGACTCAGGACCTAAAACTCAGATAAAGCTTTTAGGAGAATAATGATATGGGTCATGCCGGTACATAGTCATGCTAGTATATCTGATGTAATATGTCAGTTAATGTACCTGAATACTCTACCAGTAAGAAAGAGGTACAATGCTTGGTAAGCTTCTTTGAATTTTCTAGGCAGAAATAGCAAATGTTGAAATACTGCATCAAACCATTTATAAAATGATTCCGAAGCTACCAGTTTCAAGTGGGTGTTTAAAAGAAGATCTGTGTAAGATTCAAGACCAAGCTGAGTTGCAAGTTTCCCCGCCTCCAGACTACAAAAACAGATCCAATATTGTTAGATATTTCACTGGTAGAAAAAGATCTGTTTTGGAATCTCTGGGAGGTTCAAATAGGAAACTCAAAAAAAAAAAAAAAACTTGAACAAGACATGCTTTCTGAGGCAGTATAATGCTTGTCACTTGAAAAGTAACTTTTAGAGTTTTATGGAGTCCTTGATAAACATGAGTGCCTATTCATTGGTTATCAAGTGACTAGGGGGCTGAAGGTACCTATCATGTACTGGGTACATTACCGTGATTTATAAACAGAAATTTCCAAAGGCTTACTGAGTGGCAGATTTATCTACTGGAGATTTTGTAAAACACTGCCTCAGAATAATAGCTACATTTTATGGCCAAAGGGGTAAGTCAATGGGCACATAACCACAGCATTTTCTAAACCCACTCCTTTTAGCATATGCTGCCTTACCCAGAAGCATTTAGTCTTCTAGAATATGTGAATGGCCTTTTAAATCCTCTATTTAAGTACCAAGTAAGGGACAACACTACTGGGTTGATGCAACTCACTGCAAGAAGAGACATATAGACAATGAACCAATGGGTGCTACAATGGTGTTATGGACTGAATTGTGTCCCCTCCAAAATTCATATGTTGAAGCCCTAACCTTACTGTGACTAGATTTAGAAATAAGACTTTTAAGGAGTCAATTAATGTTAAAGGATGTCATAAAATTGAGGTCCTAATTTCATAGGATTTGTGGTCTTATAAGAAGAGAAAGATCTCTATCTCCTTCATTCTCCTTTCTTTCTCTCTTTTTCTCTCTCCTCCCTCCTTTCTCTTTCTCTCTCTTTCTGTGACACACACACACACATGCACACACACTATGAAGAAAAGCTTTCACATCAATAAGATGACTCTCTGCAAGATAGGATGAGAGTTCACCAGGAACTGAATTAGACTGAATTAGCTGGCATGTTAATCTTGGACTTCCCAACCTCCAGAACTGTGAGAAAATCAATTCCATTGTTTAACCCACCAATCTATAATATTTTTTTATGGTTTGACTGCAGCAAAAGGATTGATGTTTCTTTATGAGGTAAAATAGCAAATGGATAATTGCAGCAACCATGTCCTCAAAGGGTGGGCCAATAAAGGGCTCTCTATTTTCCTGGAAGAAGGTCTAATTCACCTCACCAGGAAAACCATAAGTTCTGGCAGCAGGTGAGATGAAACTGGAATGGGTGGTAGAGAAATCTGATTATTAAATATACTCTATGGATCTGTTACAATAGTAAAAACTATCACTTGTTAAATAACTCTGTGACCCTAAGTATTTTTTTTTTTGAGATTACCCTGGCTGTCATTTTGTAGGATTAGTAAAAAAATAGAATAAATAAGTACAAGTGGATCTGAGTAAGAGTTGAAGTGGAGTAGGGCATATCCTTTTGATGTTCCATGCCACATTGCATTGGCCCATCTCCAATTTCACTTGCAGTTCCTATGTACCCTGACAAAATCCCAACTTCAGTCCATTCACTTCTCTCTACTATTTTGTCTCAAATCTCTGAAGGCACAGACAGAAAACTCACCCTTAACATGAACAGAAAGCTTGGAGGCAAACCTCAACCAGCGGATAAATACTCTAGTCTCTTGTTCTTTTTGAAGCAGTTATTCTGAGTTATATTCCATTGGGTTCCCCGTACCCCCAGCGAGATAGATATACAGTTACCTACAGTGATAACCAGCATAATAAAGCTCCCTCTGTTAGTTTTTCCTCCTTTCTTGTTTTATGTCCCTCTCTCTTTCACAGCTACTTCCCAAATAAACTGCCTACATCTAAGTCTTTGTCTCAAGCTTGGATTTTGGAAGAACCCATACTAAGATCTCTGGAAGGTTAAAACCTTTAAACTTGTAAATGTAAGCCTAAATGGTTTCTTCCTTCCCTGTTTTTTCAAGAAAAAATAAAAACAAGATAGCATTTAGATGGCTTTAGAATTTCATTATTAACTATAAATTTCAATTCTTTGAATGTTGAGTACAAGTTCATATTATTTCATATTGGGAAAACTGGACTTAAGCCTTTTTTTAGAAAGTTGGAAGATCACTGAAGAGGTGGTGCCGTGCTCTGCAAATATCAGGTGCACCTTCTTTCTGTATGCATAAGGTTATACCATTTCACTCTTTCATGCAGTGCACAGAGCACTAGTATCTAGTAGAAACATTATAATTTAGTAGTTATGTAGGTAGATTATATTTCCTCAGCTGGTTTTTTACACTCTAAACTATCACAATTGCTAACACATGACAGATACTGAATGACAATCCCTACTTTGCATCATGAGTACTCTCAGGGTATTTAAAATATGTATAAACACTAATATAAAAGTGACATAAATGTATTTGTTACTACAATAATTATTTAAAAATTTTTAAATCCCTTTAAAAAACGTATAAAACCTGTAATTTATATTTAAGGATTTTTTGCACTTTTCTAGATGTCAGTGAAGGTATCTCTAATAATTCCTCTTGCCAGCCATGCTATGCCTTCACCCTGTTCTAAAGTGTTAGCTATTAGATGGCCTTTTATAGTCACTATTGTTGCATTCTTAGCATCACTGGGGACTTTTCACTTATGAAAACATTGATATAGTCAATATATACTATCTAATATTCATGTTTCACTCTCCTATAAATTTTTCCTGCACCTGTCAAACAAAGTACTCAGTATACTTGAATCCCTGGCTTAAGTTCTGTTTCTGGAAGAACCCAACAAAGACAACAAGTTTTTGGCAAAATGCAATTAGTCTCACAATCAGGCCACACCTGACTGAATATGTGAAAACAAATAGATACTTAATACATAAATGCAAATGATATACAATGTAGTCATAAAAAACTGAATTTACCATATTCCTTTTTTTCAGGAAAGTGAACTGAAATTGAAATATCATAAAAATAAAGCCCTACAAAAACATTTATAAATCAAGGACAAAGCTAAATTTCAAGTAATGTTGAATAATTAAGTGATTATGAGAAACTAGAGTAAGCAGGAACTGTGAAGTAAAGAGAAAAAAATATATAGATGAGAGGTATAGACATAGAAGGAAAAGAAGGAGGAAGAGGAGGAGGTGAGGAGGAGGAAGAAAAGAGAGAGGAGAAAGGGAAGGTAGGAGAAGCAAACATTAGGAGGAAGAGGAGGAGAAGAGGAAAGGAGGAAGAAAGAACTGGAGAAAAGAGAGAGAATAATAGGACAGAAAATCTTTCAGGAAACAAAGGAAGAATCATGTATAAGGAGAGTATTACTAGTTTGTCTTTTCATCTGAATACCCAGCATAATTCAGCATGGCACTCTTGCTGATTCTGCATTTATTTAAAACTTTGATATTTTGTGAACAGGCACAAGGAGATAAAAGTTATAGACCCTAGGCAAATGTAAAGCATAAAAATATTAGCATTATTGCATTTTCTCTCCACCCTGATTGAGCTATCTTAATTCAAATACCTCCCCCAAAAACTATCACTGGGGTTAGGAATGTACCATTATTTCATAGTGTTACATTTATTCATCCATATATTCATTTATGCATTCATTAACTTAGTTATTTAACAAATATTTTTGAGCTCCTGCTATGTATCTACAGCAGTGAAACAAAACAGAAGTCAATTCATTCAAAGACCTGATACTCTAAGGAGGAAAGGAATATGATAAATAGACATATAACATGGCAAGTGGTGATGTGTACTGTCTAGATAATAAGTTTTAAAAAACAAATGAGGGATACAAGAATTCTGAAAGTAGGAGCTGTTGTAAGATGGTGATTAGATATTGCCTTATAAAGGTTATGTAGTCAGCTAAAGAAAGGGGGGAAACCATGCAAGTGTCTGGAAAGAAAGAGGTACACTCAGACAGAACAAGTACGAAGGCTTTGAGGGAGGAACATGGTTTGGAGAGAGCCACGAAGCCAGTGTAGCTGGAATAGACACTGGGACATTGGGAGGGAACTGACCAGAGCACAGCAGGCCAATTATGTAGAAACTTGCAGATCATTGTAAAGATCTGAGCCTTCGTGCTAGGTGAAATGAGAAATCATACAAAGGAGTGAGCTGAAACATAATAGAATCTGATGTACCAGTCAGATATCAATACATTTTGCAATGGTAACAACAAAATGTCAACAATAATTAAAGCCAAATTCTTTTCACATATGTGACTTGTTGGCTATAGATCAGCTGCAGCTCTACTCCAAGTCTTCCCTACTCAGACAACTAAGCTAAAGGAGAAATCCGAAAATGGGACAACCCCATTCTCATGGCATAAGTTTTTGCTTTTATTTAGAAGTGGTACACATACCGCCAAAGAAAATCATATTGTTAGGCTTAAATATTAATGTAAACAAGATATAATCTTTCAACAGTGAGATTCACCCCAGAGAAAATTTTTAACAATAATTGAATCTAACACAGTCTGCCTTCTTTGTCATAAAGTATACTTCTCTTCCTTCTACCCACACATATTCTCACTCACTCCTAAAGGGAGAAAATTCCAAAGTGCCTTCCAATAATATCATCAGAATAGAATCCTTGGATCTCATAATAGTCTCCATATCAGCTAATGATGCAATTCCTATTGATCTGGAAACCTGCAATCTAAAAAACACTATTTACAAATGATTTACATATCTGGTATGTAAAAGTGGAAGAAGGGCAAATTAGCTACAACAAATCCTCTCATCTGGAAAAAGTAAAAAAAAAAAAAAAAAAAAAAAGGCAAGCACCAATTGTCAGTGGTCCACTGCAATTCTGAAATTCTGCTAGAGAGATACTTCAGTGGAACTCTCACCCTGTAGAGGTGGAATATGTTTCTTGATTAGTCTAGTTTTTCCACAGAGATTCTTTCCTTGAGGAAAGAATCTTTCTTTCTTTCTTTCTTTCTTTCTTTCTTTCTTTCTTTCTGTCTGTCTGTCTTTCTCTCTCCCTCTTTCTTTTTTCTTTCTTTTTTTTTCTTTTTGGAAAGAAGGGCTTTAGAGAATATACCCTCTTTGGGGTCCAAGTAGCTTTCTCTGCCTACTATTTCAGTAGACTAAAATCCAGCATTTGTAAGTCTTTCACAGTGAGTGTCCAATCCAAACTGGTGAAACTTTTGGGTTAATCAAATAATTTTAGTCATCTATTTTTTCCTCCTGTATTGGCTTTTTTTTTTCTCCACTTCTTTGTATTGGGGGATAGGAGTTGGGTGGGTGGGAGGTTGCAATAAAGATTATAATATTTATTCTTATTATAATCTACTTGAGGTTAATAAATTCATATTGTATACCACTTCCCTACATTGAGAACCTTAAAAAACATAATATCATTTACACTCTTGTTTGCTTGTTTGTTATTCTCGAATACTTTACTTCCATATACATTATAAATTCCAGAATATTCCATTATTTTTGCTCCACACACTCAGTTGTCATTAAAGTAATGAAAAGAAAAGAGAATCGTTTTGCATTAAATACATGTGCAATGCTTATTATTTTCATGTAGATCCAAGTTTCTATTTGTCATTATTTCCCTCAGCCTTCAGGTTTTTAGAAGTTTGACTCTATAGACATTCTTTTTTTTTTTTTTTAGATTTTATGTTTTTTAAGATTTTATTTATTTATTCATGAGAGACAGAGACATAGACAGAGACAGAGACAGAAGCAGGCTCCTTGCGGGGGTGGGGGCGGGGGCATGTGGGACTCCATCTCAGGACTCCATGATCACACTCTGGGCTCAAAGCAGGCACTAAACTGCTGAGCCACCCAGGCATCCCAAGAAGTTTGACTTTATAGACATTCTTTAGAATCTCCTTTAGCAATTCTCATAAAGCAGAACTGCTGACACATTTCATTCGTTTATTTTAGAATGTCTTTGTTTTGGAAGGATTTTTTTCTCTAGATATAAAATTATGGGTTGTTTGCTTGCTTCTTTGCTTATTTCCAGCAATTTAAAAACTGCCATTCAATGATCTTCTGGTCTCCATTGCATTTGATATGAAATCAACCATCATTTGTATTGTTATTTTTTCACGTGTATTTTGCCCTCTGGCTGTTTGAAACATTTTATTTTTAACTTTGGTTTTCCTCTGATAATTTCCCCTGATAATTTTGGCTAAGTGTAGCTGTTTTTGTAGTTATCTTGCTTGGGATTGACTGAGGTACCTGGATCTGTAGATTGATGTTTTTTGATGTCACACATAAGTTAAACCACTTCATCTTATACCACAGATCATCAATATTCTGCATGGTTTATTTTTAAGTTTTTATCTTTGTTCTTCAGATGTGATCAGTTTAATTATCTGTCTTAAATACACAGACCCCTTTTTCAATGAGCCTCAATCTGATACTAAGTCACACAGTGAAGTGGGGATGGGGGAGTAGATACAAACATTCTGTCCATAACAATTCCTTTTGTTTCTATCATGTTTGCCTTTTTCTCTTGATGAAGTGAATCTATATTGATTTTGTACCTAGTCTCAGGCCATCATCTTTATTCCTAAAGCATAGTATTTCTTGGGATACAACCGAATGCCTGAGGTACCTCAGCAGATCTCCTTAGTCTGGCTGCAAAAAATTCTATAATCTTTTTTTTTTTTTTTAATTTTTATTTATTTATGATAGTCACAGAGAGAGAGAGAGAGAGGCAGAGACACAGGCAGAGGGAGAAGCAAGCTCCATGCACCGAGAGCCCGATGTGGGATTCGATCCCGGGTCTCCAGGATCGCGCCCTGGGCCAAAGGCAGGCGCCAAACCGCTGCGCCACCCAGGGATCCCTGGCTGCAAAAAATTCTAATTTATTTTCTAATATCTCTGTTCAGTTTTCACTCTTGCAATAGCTATTCTCTGATAGACCTCATAGAGTTTCATCCTGTGCACAGCCAAAGACCTGTAGGAATCCCTGCACAAAGTTCTGTGTTCTTTTCCTATATATCTCTCTTCTCTCTAGTTGGTAGCCTAAAAATCCATCTCCAAAATCAAATCTCTGCCCCTTCCATTCAGTTTGATTACCTTAATCTGCTTGGATATTATAAACAGAAAAATATTCCAGGTAAAAAGCTCAGGCAAATAAGCTTACCTTATTTGTTTCTCTTCTCTCAAGAGTCAAACTTCTATGTGTCCTATTTTCCAGTGGGTATTAAAATAGTTGCCTTATTCTCCCCCTCCCTGCCCACCCACACCACTCACTCTCTCCCTGTCTCTCAAATAAAATAGTTGCCTTGTACATTCTCTCTGTCTTATGGTTAGTGGCAGCTGGAGGACAAGTTAAGCACCAGTTATTCTCTTATGGAGAGTAGAAAAATTACTGAACAGTTATGGCATATTAGGAAGTAAACTTTTTTTCAAAATCCTAGTTGCCTTTTTATCTATTTGATTGTAGTACACTCTATGTAGTAATAGCCCATAATCCTTTTTAAGAAATATATGACTCTCTACAGTTAATTTTTAGCATTTGGAATTTTTTTGAAGTTCTGTTGGTAATTTTTTTTTCTGTTGGTAATTTATTCCCTGATCTCTTTTCCACAGCTCAGAGATGGCTGATTTGGTACTTGGACAAGGACAAGATTTTTTATCCTTTGTTATTTTAGATTACATTTTTATTACCATTCATTTGTGGAGTGTTTTTTTTTTTTTTTCCAATTTGTGGATGAGAAGTAGTTGCATCTTTTAACCCAGAATGTTACAGAATTTCTGGGTAATCTACATTCTCTTTTATCTCTGCAACTTTCCCACTCCCCCCACCCTGTTGTTTTCTCAGATCATCTCCTTCTTTCACAATCTCACCAAATGCAGACAAAAATACCTAAGCAAGCTAATAACACACCTGTTCCTGACTTCTTCATATAGAACTGTAAATTCACCAGTACATTTTTTGTCTTCCTGGTTATGGTAGTGCACTTACATCAGATACTTCACTGTTGAATACCATGTGCTGTCATTTTCCAATCACTGTTAATAGTTTTCTCACCATCTTCCTTTCATCCGTAAAATCAAAGCCACATAATGTTTTTGTTATGTTCTTATAGCAGCATCTCACTTCCAGTACTAATTTCTATGTCAGTAAGTTATCTATATGTAATGTTTCCTTAAGACACAATCCTAAAATCTCAGTGGGTTGTCAACAATAGGGTTTTCCCCTAGCCAATATGTGCCAGCTGCATGTCAGCTGTAGTTCTTTGTGTTCTTAGGAACCAGGATGAAAAGCCAGCACTTAACTGTGACAACACCATTATAATGTGGCAAAGAGAAGAGATTTGATAAAATGATGCTCAGAAGTAACAAAATGCACTTACATGTACATTTCATTTGCCAAATTTAATAATATGACTTAGCCCAACATAAATGGGATAAAAACTATAACCCTCACCTAGCAGGTGTTTTGTGGCAAAGGATCATGAAAGGAAGGGTCTATACAGTAAGATAATGTACATTTTAGATAGTAATGCAATATGTCATGCCAAATTTATTTTTCAAAGAGATCTTTTTGGTTGATGTATTAAGAAAAAATATAAAAGAAAGCAAGGTAGAAGCAAATAAAACTATTAAAAGAATATTTAATAATCCAGGTAAGAGATAATGGTGACCTAAATAGAGTTGCGGTGGGAGCTGAAGAAGAAGTTGGTTTCTAGATGTATTTTTAAGAAACATTCAGTAGGATTTAATGACTAATTACTTGCTAGGCATGAGAGAAAAGTAGGACACAAGAATGACTTCAAGTTTTAAGCTTAAGCTTAGATTTCATAATTCCCAGACTCAGTCAGACTTCCAGGTTTGAGGCCAAACCCTTCAGGACTACTCTGACCTATAACATAAACTCCAAGTTTACAGAATTCATAACACTACCTTAAGTTTCAATAATCTGCTAGAAGGACTCCCAAAATTCACTGAAAAGCTATTATACTAAGAGTTAAAGATTACTATAGGGTAAGGAAGTAGATCAAATTCAGCTAAATGAAAAGTATTGAGCAGAATCTGGGAGGGTTCCATATGCAATACTTTCAGAATGTATTACAATCCTAGCACGAATGTGTAACAATACACATGGTGTCTTGCCCATAAGGGAAGTTTACCCAGGCTGTGGTGTTCAGATTTTTTTCCTTTATGTGGTCATGATTGATTGATCAACCATGTGGTTGATTTCAGTCTCTAGGTCAACTAATAATACATGAACCAAAGTCCCTACCCTAAATCCTATGGTTTGTCATACTGTTACAACCATCCTCCATCCTACCAGCTAATACATTCAGTCCCTCCCCTAAACAAAGATACTCCTTATTAGAAATGACATGTATTTCCTATTAGAAGCCAAGGGTACAAGGAAGTCCTCTCTTTGAGCAAACCAAATTCTTTTCTACACACATGCCTATTTCCAAACTAATTATTATGTCCAGAGAGACTGGATTGCCTGTGTTTTTAGAAAAATCATACTCCATTCCCCAGACCAAATCAGAGTGCCATTGGTTTTATAAACTACCTCTTTGCAACACAAGACAACAGTAGAATAATCTTACTGAGACAACCATATTATTAAGAACAAGGGTTATATAAAGGAAATCAAAAAGGTAATGTGAGAGAAAGCAACTTGATTAGGGGGTGGAGTGTGGATGATGCATACTTTAATAGACTTATGCTAAATGGCTTTGTGAAGAGGTGACATTTAATCTGAGTCCTGAAAAATAAAAAGTGAGAAGAAGCAATTTAATGATGAATAAATAAATAGAATAAAAATGAAGTTGTGTCTGGAGCACAGTAAACTAGGATGGGATTAGAATGAAAATGAAAATAGAAATAAAAAAAAAGAAAATAGAAATCAGGTTATGCGGGGCTATAACACACATTGTGAGTATCCATATGTCTTTACTCTTACATATGTGCTCAAGCTTCCAGAAGCCTTCCATTTCTGAAAACTATCTACATTTCTGTGCCTGAGTGCTTTGTGTGAAGGTTAAAGGTACGTAGAATAATACCCACATCCAAACAGTCCTCAAACAATGACTAAGAAAAAATTAAAATATAAATATTTAATATTTAATTTAAATTAATAAATTCATATATATATGGACACATACACACACAAGTGTATTTTAACTCCCTTCTGAAGGTTAGGAGGGCTGGTAATTCTGTGATATATGTATTATTTATATTACTTCCTAAAGTTAAACCATGGGATAAATTTCCAGTCTTTCTTCTGATTTCTGGATTATTAACACAACTTTCTTCACCCTTCCCTTTCTAGTATCATGTCTCCATTCATTCATAAGTGTTTCCAGTATTTCTAAAAGAAAAAGAAAACTAACTCTTACTTGCACTTGAATCCTTGTCCCTGGGCTTGCTACAGAGGGACCCAAAACTAACACAAAGACAGAAAAAGAGAAAAAAATCATGGAAGTATTTTAAACAAGTGAATAATAATGTCTAATAAGTATTTCAAAAAAATTACTCTGACCTACATATGTGTAAAGCATTAACGCAGACAAAA
Source organism: Vulpes vulpes (assembly GCF_048418805.1). NCBI lineage: Eukaryota > Metazoa > Chordata > Mammalia > Carnivora > Canidae > Vulpes > Vulpes vulpes. The sequence goes on along the minus strand of NC_132792.1, from coordinate 53,439,360 downwards.
GTAGAAGCAAAAGTAGTAGACTACAGAGCTGTTGCAATATCTGGGTAAATAATAATAGTGATTTGAATGACGGTGAGAACAGAGGATATAAATAGAAGTGGGAAAGTCAATATATATTTTGGAGATAGAACTAAGAGAACAATTTGATGGGTTGGATTTGTTGGGCTTAGGCAATGGAATGATCAATATTACTTCCCTATTGCTTGATAATATTACTGTTTAAGATGATAAAATTAGGTGAAGAAAATTTATGTACTTAATTTGGTGGAACTTCATTCAGGGCATATTCTATTTGTCTAATAAAACACTCAACTTGATGGGATGAGCACTGGGTGTTATATTATATGTTGGCAAATTCAACTCCAATAAAAAAAATACAAAAAAATTTAAACAGATAAGAAAGAAAAAAATAAATAAATAAATAAAACACTCAAGTGTAGTTGTTGAGAAGGAATTTGAATATGTGTTTAGCATTAAAGAAATAGCTGGACTGGAGATTTAATGTAGGGATCTGTCATCTTACAGATGCTATCCCAAGTCATGGGACTGGATGAGATGACCTATAATATAATCTAGATAGGGAAGAGAAAAAAGGGTGAAAGAATATTCACTTATAAAATATGGAATATTTTATAAATTGATTTAGATAAGTGAAAAAATTTCATGTCATTTCTATAAATTATCAGCTTATGGAAAAAATTGAAATCAAAGAACATTAGAAGAAAAGATTCATATATGTACACAGGAAGTGAAGAAAGCCTTTACAGGCTAGATGTCATAGTCAGAAACCATAAAGAGTTTGACCATAATCATGCATGATAAAGGAAATGTAAACAAAACCACAATGAAATATTACCTTACATCTATCAGAATAGGTAAAATTAAAAACTCAAGAAACAAGTGTTCAAGAGTATGTGGAGAAAAAAGGAACCCTCTTGCATAATTGGTGTGAATGTAAGCTGGCACAGCCACATGGAAGATAGTATGAAGTTTCCTCAAAAAATTAAAAAGAGAACTACTCTACGATCCAGTAATTGCACTACTATGTATTTACTCCCCAAAAATACAAAAACAGTAATTCAAAGGGATATATGCACTCCTATGTTTATTGCATCTTTATTTACAATAACCATACTATGGAAGCAGCCCATGTTCATCAATAGATGGATAGATAAAGAAGAAGTGATTAAATATATTTGTGTATATATATATATATATTTATGTATATATAATATATATAATGGAATATTACTCAGCCATAAAAAGGAATGATATATTGACATTTGCAACAACATGGATGGATCTAGAAAGTATAATGCTAACCAAAATAAGCGTGTCAGAGAAAGACAAATACCATATGATTTCATTTTTATGCAGAATTTTAGAAACAAAACAAAGGAAAAAAGAGAGAAACCAAATAATAATAATAATAATAATAATAATAATAATAATAATAAAGACTCTTAACTATAGAGAACAAATGATTACCAGAGGGGGATGGGGGGGAATGGGTAAAATAGGCTACAGAGACTAAGCGTACATTTATTGTGACAAATCACTGAGTACTATATAAAATGGCTGAATCACTATATTGTCCATCTGAACTAGTATAACACTGTAGGTTAACTATATTGGAGTTAAAATCTAAAAATAAAGTAAAATAAAATGAGTTTGACCATAAAAAAGAAAATTTTTAAAGTACATCATAAAAAATTCATAATGTAATAAAAAGATAAATATAACAATGATAAGATGGTTTTATTTTATTTTTTTTTAATTTTTTTTATGATAGTCACAGAGAGAGAAAGAGAGGCAGAGACACAGGCGGAGGGAGAAGCAGGCTCCATGCACCGGGAGCCTGATGTGGGATTCGATCCCGGGTCTTCAGGATCGCGCCCTGGGCCAAAGGCAGGCGCCAAACCGCTGCGCCACCCAGGGATCCCCGATAAGATGGTTTTATTATCTTCCTCTGTGTGTAGTTATTTATTTATAAAAGGAATTATGAATATACAAGAAGTCAAACATTTTTGTAGAAACAAGACATACAATATGAATGAAAATTAAGGAAAAGAAGAAACTTAAATCTCCAACAACCATATTCAAAATAGAAATAAGTGAAAAAGGTGAGCTATGCTGGTTAAAAAAAAGACATGGAAATTAATCAGTTAGTAGATACTTTACCTACCAAAATGGAAAAGCCTTAAAATTATAATATCATATATTGGCAAGGTTATGAAATAAAAGACTGGGTCTTTACTAATGAAAATGTAATTGATACAATTTTCCACATGGCAATTTTGCAACAGTCTTAATCAAAAGTTCTAATGCTTTGAACTAATGCTTTTACTCCAAGTAATTAAAGACATATTTAAAAATTTACCTAATCAAGAAAAATTCAGAAATATAATGTGGTAAACTGGGTATTTACATATTTTCTTTTGGGGATCTGAAGAGAAGATTCCTAGCTATCATTTTGATATCAATAATGGTGGACAAATCCCCCATAATTTCATGACTAAACCTCACAGAGATTATGATAAAATTGGACTCTGAAATATTTAACATAAAAGTATTTTTGAAGAGACAACTTGAAGAAGAAAGGATGCTGTGAAGGACACCAAACAGAGAAGTTTCCCAAGATGAATGCTGCTGGTTTCCCTTTTGGGCACAGTCTTAGGTATTTTGATTTCTAATTGCAATAAAATGCAATGAGGTCAGAAGACTAAGTGTTACAGGGACACTTTATTTATTTATTTATTTTTTACAGGGACACTTTAAACAATGAATGGCTAATGCCAATACAGCCTTGTGAAGTTTGAGTATTCCTTAATGCAAGAAGTAATCCTTCTAGAAATTAATGGTCTGTTAAGTGTATAAGGAAAAATAAGTAAATTTGAATTTTTCTAACTCTTATTCAATTTCATGATAAAAACACCACATAGCTAATATCTAAAAACCACACTCAGAAATAGCATTTCTGTTAGGTTCTAATTATTTCATCTCAAATTAATTCTTTACCCAAGCAAGTAATAAAAGCTTTTAATGCACAAATGTTTACTAAACTGTTAAATTCTTTGATATTCTTCATCACATTCAACACGTAATAAATATTTATTGTGTGTTGTGTACATTTCTCTGAACAACTTGCAATTAAATTATTATTGCTAGACTAAACAAATTATTTTGACTCAGTTAATCCTTAAATTATTAAATACTTTGTTTCTAAACTGTATATATAATTTATAATTAAATATATTTGAACAAATCAAAGACATGGCAAGCAGAATACTGTTAGTATTTTTAATAGGCACTTTACTTTCCTACACATAGTCTTTGAAGATAAATGACTTCAGCATAATTTGTATTCTCTGCTTTAACAATTGAGAATCTTGTTTAAATAAAGCAGTCGTATAGGTAAATGACTACTCAAATGTTAATTAATGATTGAGGGAAACATTTAAAAAGATTTTTAATTAGATTATTTTTTTAAATTTCCTGTAGATCTCTGTTTCTGCATAAAATCTTCCACTCAAAATATTCTTTTAATATAAAGCTGACACATCTGGTTATATGGTTTATGGTTTATGAACCGCATAAGGAACAGAACCAAATGGGCTCTCGGGGGAGGATGAAATCCACCCAAATCTCAGTGAGGCTAGGCCACGTAGGAGATTCTGAATCTATCAGAGGTGAAAATTCATGAAATGAGTCATGGATGTTAGAGTTGGTCCTGATTTAACATATTTCTATGCTTGACAAAATAATTATGCTACATAAGCATGCTATATAAATTTTTTTCCTGAACCCTTTTGAAAATAAATTTCTAGCCAGATATTCCATCATTTCTTAATATTTTAGTGTCTATACCCTACAAAAGCAGGGGCATTCTTCTACATAACCACCATACCAGCAGGAAATTCACATTGATACCTCATTACCAACTAATCTTCAGACTCCACTCAAGTTTCACTGAATGGCCCCCAAACCTTCAGAATTTCACATTGTCTTTAGTTGTAATATCTCCTTTGTCTCCTTCACTTTAAGACAGTTCTTCAGTCTTTCTGAGGCTTCAGTAACTTTGACAGTTTTGAGTGCTCCAACAATTTAATTGTGTAAAATATCTCCCAGTTTAGGATTGTCTGATGTTCTTCATGTTTAGAGTCAGGTTGTATTATTAGGAATATCACTGAAGGGGCACCTGGGTGGTTGTAGGTTAAGTGTCTGACTTCAGCTCAGGTCATGATCTCAGGGTCCTGGGGCTCCCCAGTCAGCAGGCAGTCTGCTTGTCCCTCTGTCCCACCTCTAGTTCATACGTTCTCTCTCTCTCAAATAAATAAACAAAATATTTTAAAAAGAAAAAAAAAGAAATATCACTGAAGCGAGGTGTTTATTCCTCTTGTTGCATCCTCTCAGATGACATACAGTTTTTTTCTTTTTTTTTTTTTGACATACAGTTAACTTGGCTTATTGCTGATGATTTCACTTTGCATATTTCCTTAAGGTAGTTTCAAGAGATCTCTCACTGTAAAGTTAGTTTTGTCTTCCATTTATAATAATATATATTTTCCAAAGAATTTGAAACTATGTAAATATGCATTCTTCTTCAAGTTTGTGTTTTATCGATTAATTTTTATCACTCAAGGTCCACATCCTATTTTATTCAATGGGTTATAAGCCATTACTATCATTATTTATTTTGGTGCTTATATTGACCCATTTTAACCAGTTGAAATCTCTTCATGCTGGCTCCTGTGTAATTTTGTTATGTGGTCATTATTCTTTGAGCACTTCTATGCTTTATGACACAATAAAATAGTCCAGGTTAATCTTACAATTTTCTTGACTCAACCCTTGTTTAAAAGACTTGGATACTAGATGTGGTTATTGCTGTGGGAGTCGCTGCTCCCAGGTTCTCTCAGTGGGGACAGTTAAGGAATATTTCTATACCCTCTTATGTACACCATTACCATCATGTCCAATCAAAAGTTACAAGGTTAGTTTTGGTTTTTTTTTTTTTCCTGTTAACTAATTTTAACATATTTTTTAATTAACTGGCTCTGTTTAACCAATCTCTCCATAACTACCACCATCTCCTCTCTAGGAATAGCTCCCTTCACCACATTAGTGTTTTGGCAATCTATGCTGGGCTACCATTCTCATGGGAGATACTTGTTCGTTGTGCTCTAGCTCTGACAACCCATACCAGACAAAACATCTCAAACTCTGAAAGCCTTGGCCAGGCCAGCTTCCCATGACATTCACCTCACCCTTCTTTGCCCTGAGAGGACATGCTAGGACATCCTTTGCAGGTATACCCTCCCCATCCATGACAAGCTCTGACACCCCAGGCTAGTTTGTTCCTCTTTGAATGTCCTATTTCCACTTCTCAGATTTTAACACCCCACTTTACTCCTGTATCCCCCATCTACACCCATCCATATACACTGCATGGCTACTCTCCTTTCTCTGCTTAGGCTCTAACAGCCTGGCCTAGGTAAGCATGTATAGGATACCCTTCCAATTGCACCAAAACCCCTCCCCATTGTTGCAGGCATGGATAATTACTTTGTCTTGTACAAACTAACAGCTTTACAATTGAATTGTTCAGAAGGGGAAAGAAAGGATAAAGCAAAGAGGAATCAGAAACTTGCAGGTTTAAGTTAGGTGCAGAGGGTTATGTTAATTATACTGTTTACTTTATGATATATCATCATCCATGGTCAAAGCAAAGTTCAAATCTTTTTACTTATTTTTTAATGTTTTTCATAATTAATTTTATGTGTTAATTTGTTTATATTTTATTGTATTGAATGGTATGTTTAAATTTTATTCCAAACTAAGTATTTCCTCCATCTTTCTTTCTGTTTTTTATTTGTCCCATAATTTCTTGTGGCTTTTTAAAATATTGTGTTCTACTTCAGAATGCTAAATTTAAGGGCAGGGTGTTATTTATCTGAAAGTATTTTTAAACTAACCAACATTTTTTAAATAAAATAAATAATCAAATATTTTTAATTAACTGGTTATTATAATTTTAAATCTGTTTTTAGTACTCAAATTTTGACATATGCACTTGAAGGATTACTCTTTTATTCTTGTCTCATAGGGATTATTTTTTAAAATGCACAATATGGGGACACCTGGGTGACTCAGTGCTTGAGTGTCTGCCCTCAGCTCAGGGCGTGATCCCGGGATCCTGCAGGGAGTGCTCAGGGAGCCTGCGTCTCACTCTGCTCGTGTCTCTGCCTGTCTCTCATGAATGAATAAAATCTTTTAAAAAATAAATAAAATGTACAATATGTGTATATCAAAGATACGTTAACCTTCTTTCCAAACAATACCTTAGAATGCTTTGTTCCTTCCTCCAAATTCATTTTCCTTTACTTTAATTCTATCCACGTAACATCTTAAAATACAGTTGTCATTATTTTATTATCATCAGCATTGCTTTTATATTATACCAAAAGAATTTATTTGGATTTATCTTTGTATTGTAATAATCTTTTGTGCTGCATTTCTTCATACATCTCAAATCGGTCTTTGGGATCATTTCCCTTTGTCCTACATATATCATTTAGAAATTCCTTTAGTTAAGGTCTGTTGCAGACTATTCTTTTGGGATCATTTCCCATCGTTCATGAAGGTCTGTTTAGATATACTGATTCTAAGTAGCAGTTGTTAAGATATTAACACTTCTCTCTCCTGAATTGTTGTTTAGAATTGGGCCATGATTTGTGTTGTTGTTCTTAAGTAGGCAATCCAACTTTTCTTCTCAGGCTTCTTTATGATTTTGTATTTGCCTTTATGATTTTCTATTGTACCAATATTCCCAGATGTGGAGTTAATTTTATTTTTTTCTCTCCTCGGTATAACATGTTGACAGAATAATTTTGGTAATATTTAACAATAATCTGTTTTTTAAAGAATCAAAAAAATGAGTGAAATGTAATTTATTTATTTGGTAAAGAATGTCTATGTACTCCATACACAAACATTTTTAAAAACACAATAAATATATTAATGATGAATGTTAGAAACATTGTGTAGATCAAACGAAAGACAGGGACATCTGTTATCACCACATTTAATTCACATTATTTTGCAATTCTTGTATCACTCAATAAACCAAGATTAAAAACTGTTAAAATTAGAAAGATAGGCAAATTGCCATATTTTCCATAAACATGCTGAAAACCAAAAAAAAAAAGTCTGCCTATTGAAATTAATAAATGGTCATGAATTAATAAATTCATGACCAATATACCAAATAATAGGTTTCTTACACATCAATAAGAGTCATCAGCCAAAATATAATAATAAAAATTATAAAATGCACAATTGCAACGACAAAAAATAAGATACTTAGAAATAAATCTAATATAATTATGTAAGGCATTTGGAAATCAAATGCGAAATTTTATTCTTAAAATTCTTATGTAAGATTAAGGAGCTAAAAAATTTTCTTAGACAATTCTTAATACAAAAAATAAATAGATAGAATTTGCCTCTTCAAATATTGGGAAAGATTCTAACCAATAATAAAAATGGTATGATTGCCTCACAGAGATTCACAAATTTAGCACTGGACTAGAATACAGAACTTGCACTAATCAGCATCAAATTATCTATTCATATGGAAAAGTAATTAGATCCTTTCCTGGCCAGACAAAAATAAATTACAGTCAAATTAAAGATACAAAAACATGGAAAGCAGGACAATTTTTTTTTAAGAGAACGGTTTTATGTGTTTGCATGGGAAAGACCAGGGAAAGATTTTATACATTTGTATAGAAAGTATAGGGGCATATCTCCTCAACAAGACATAAAAAAGGCAACAATTGATATATTTTATTTTTTAAATATATATAATAAAAGTCACTAAAACAAATTAATAATTCTCTTTGGAGAAAAAAGTATTTTAATGATAATAATTGACAAAGAATTAATCTTAATAGGAAGATCCTCTTACATATAAGTGAGAAAAATTAAAAATATACCAATATAATAAAAACAAAAGACATGAATTGGCAGGTCACTCAAGAACACACCTGAAACTGGATAAACATAAAGCTGCTTAACCTTGTCAGTAATCAAGTGAGTGAGGATCTTGGGTACTTAAACCAGACTTCCCAAGTTCTGAAGCTGTTCAACCACTTACTAGCTATATAGCATTCAAGTTACTTCTGTTCCTCAGAGTCCTCTTACCCCAAAACAAGAATGGTGGTACCATCTAACTTACATATTGATTATGAGAACTAAAAGTTTAGTACATACAAAAGACTAGAACACCACATGGCACAATGTACCAGCTCAGTAAACATGCCTATTATTACCCTGCCAGGGAGGTCCTTAGGTGGAAGCAGCAGGAATGGAGTTTTGTTGAATATGAAGTCTGCAGTTAACCAAAAGAATCTGGAATAGAATTTAACACTTTGGGGAGAATGGAAACTAGTTTGAAGAAACAATATTCCAGGGGGAAAAAATTATTAAAGCAATATATAAAGCATTGATTTTAAATTTTTATTTTTATTTAATTTTTATTTATTTATGATAGTCACACAGAGAGAGAACGAGAGAGAGGCAGAGACACAGGCAGAGGGAGGCAGGCTCCATGCAGCGGGAGCCCGACGTGGGATTCAATCCCGGGTCTCCAGGATCGCGCCCTGGGCCAAAGGCAGGCGCCAAACCGCTGCGCCACCCAGGGATCCCTGATTTTAAATTTTTAAATATATAAAGCTACATGTTTTGTTGGACTGTGAATATATAATGAATATATAATAAATATATCAAAACAGTGGGAGGAGGATATATAGGGTTAGGGAATGAACTTCAATGGTGTATGTAGTATTGTATTTCTTAAAAAATAATAATAAAAGATTGGTAAGTAAATCAAATGTCAACACTTGTTAAATCCAGATGATGGAAATATAGCTGTTTATTATTCACTGAAATTTTCTTTGTATGTTTTAAATAGTTTATAATTTTAAAATTTTAAATGGGTTGAATGCAGAACATTATTTTTTTCACGCCTGTCAGAAATATTCTTGCTTTATTTTATAGTTATTCATGCACATATTTTGAGTCGGCTACTAAATATAATTCCTGACAACAGAAGCAATTTCTTTTCTAAATTTTATCCCTTAGCTCTGAACACAGTGTTTGATATCTAACAAGGATGCAATAAAAGTCTGATGAATGACTGAATGTTTTACTGGGCACTAGACATTTTAAATTTTCAGTACAGACATCTGTAAATAATTCACAGAAACACCTAAAAAGTACCTTATTTATTTGTTCTAAATATAGAAAACAATCAAATACATATTTTATGTGCTAAATTTCTATTTACAATAATGAAAAGAAAATGACTGTCCCAGAATTCTTATGCTTTCTTTTCACTTGCTTTTTTATTTGAAAAGAAAAACCAAAAGATTTTATTTTCATTTATTCATTAAACTCTATATTATACTGTGTTATAATCTGACTCTCACAAAATCACTCCTAGTATTATAAATAAATGCTCAGAAGTTCTCCGACCTTAACTGAATACCCAGGAATAATCAAAAGGAACTAAATTAGAGGCTGCCAACAATGAAAGGGTTTTTAATTCTTTAGTGAATAATTTATGTTTTCCTCTCAAAAAAAAAGCAAAGAATGTAGCATTTCCCCCCCCCCAGGATCAGGTAGTTAATTATTTTTGGCTCAAAAACACTTGTTCATTATTTTATTTTAAGTTTACTTGTGCAATGTCTTTCGGCTTGGCGGGGGGGTGGCGGTGGTTGGGGGCTCTCATGATAGAATCATGAATAACTAATTAGAAAGAGAAAAGTCTTCCAAAATAAAATAGAAACTGAGCAAAAGCTACTCTTGAAAAGGTACACAGGTTGGCTACACATACACACACACACACACACAAGCTTAGTTTAAGGAGACACAAAACAATGACCTGACCTAAAGATTTGTTTGAGAAATAAGGATCTAAGATAATTTATTCTTTACTGTTGTGCTTTGGAGTGTGTATTCTTTTTCAAGTCAAAAATGTGTGAAATAGTCATTTTAGCAATGCACATTTTGAAAGCAATCTTATTTTGTTTTTTTTTTTAATTTCTTCTAAGTGCTTATATGAACTTGAGAGTTCTCCCAACTTTTTTCTATTTTCCTTTTTTCACTTATTCTGGCATAATATATAGAAACCTTACATATTTCTACACAATTACTAATAATATTCTCCTTCACATACTTCAATGTTATGTAAGCTACAATGTTTCTCAAAAAAAATTACCGGCATCATTAAAAATGTTGTTTAATTAATTAACACACCATTGCTTATAATCCTTTTTTATGTTGTTGTTCTGGATGATGATGAAAAAAACTATAATCTATGGGCACTACCATCAAAAAAAGCAAAATTAGATCTGAAGATTTTACTATAAATCTGTAGGGAAAAATTCAAAGAAAGATTAAAAGATTAAACTTGCAAAGATTAGAGCTTACATGAAATCTTTCTGTGTTCTTTAATAATAAATTACCAACTGCCAAAGGCAAATCTGAATTTGAGAAAGGTAAATGGAAAAAAGAAGAATCTAATTCATTTTCCTTCTAATGTAATTATTAAAATATGTTCAGCCAGTTAGAATGATCTGTAGACTTGTTTCACTTATATAATTTCATTTATATCTTTATTTATTTATTAATTTAAAAATACATGCATTTAGCATAGACAATGTATCAATCACTGTTAGACACTGGAATAGAAAGAATTTAAGCCCTGTCTCTGCTTCAAAGGAAGGACAAACCATAAGAGCTAAAACTATAAACTGGAATAGGGCAAGGACTGCGTTTTTGCTTCACTACTGTATATCTAGTGTCTACCATAGTGCCTGACACATAGATAGTACTCAGTAAATATCTGGTATACAAATGAATTAAAATAAACAAATAAGAAGGGGTACCTGAGTGGCTTAGTCACTTAAGTATCTGACTCTTGATTTCAGCTCAGGATAGTGAGATCTAGACCCCCAGGATGGGGTCTGTGCTGGGCATGGAGCCTGCTTAAAGTTCTCTCTCACTCTCTTGCTGCCCCCCCCCCCCACTCCTGCACAGGTGCTCTCTCTCTCTCTCTCTCTCTCTCTTAGAAAGAAAGAAGAAAGAACGAAAGAAAGAAAAGAAAGAAAGAAAGAAAGAAAGAAAGAAAGAAAGAAAGAAAGAAGAAAAAGAATCCAATAAGTTAATGCCAAAGCACTCTGAACAAACACAAGAGAGTAACTAATTCTGTCTGTGGTTGTCAACAAGTAACATTAAACCAAGAGTGAGTTTGATGTCACAATTCAATGTGAGAAGATAGAAATACTTCTTGGGGAAATTTTCTGTGATCCGTATCATGTGATCATGTGATATCCATATCCATATCATGTGATTATATTGGATGCATTAATCATAGGAATGATTACACATACATCCAGCCATATCATATGATTCTATTGGATGCATTAATTATAGGAATTTGACAACCCCTTACACATACATCCAGCCATCCATATATGGCTTGTCCCAAGATGAGGCAATCAAACCCACTTTGTCAAATTGACTCTAAGGAAGGCAAGTAAAACTAACATACATACATACATACATACATTAAATAAATAAATAAATAAATAAATAAATAAATAAATAAATAAATAAATTTTGACTTAATGGAAATTTTGGTTTTGATAAAGTGAATTAGGAATTTAGTAGCAGAGAAAAGATGTGGCAACATCAGCAAAAATTCTAACAACCCAGTTTTATCTCCCTATTTGATACTATCTCATAAGAAGGTTTAATGTGAGGACCTTGTAATAAAACCTAATGAAGCAATTTATTGGTTAAAATTCCTTTTGCAACTATTATCTCACAGAATCTTTAAATACCTTTATTAAGAGAATCTATTTCTCTTTTTTTTTTTTCAAGTGCCCTTGGTAGGAACTGTGGAAATATTCCCCCTAACAAGTTGTCTTCAGGATTCCAGCCCTCCTGTTCCAAATTCTTTTCCACACTACCAAATTGCCAAAAACAACTTTTATCAGATTATTTAATGACTGCTCATTGACTGTGGTCCAAATGAGTTAGAATGAGCATCATCTACTAAACTTGTTATAAAATTCAAATGTCAAACATTCTAAACTATTTGAAATTTTATAAACATGTCACATTTTTAGTCATTTAATTTTTCTATACTTCCATAGATCATATTTTCTCTGCCTAGTGTAATAATACTTGTTAGGGTAGTGTAATTATTTGTTTACATAGTTAACCACCATTTTGGATTGGACGGTTTAAGAGGAGCACAATGTCCTACTTATGTCTTAACTTCCGAACAAAATGCAGTGTCTAATAGTGCTAAATACATGTTTATTGATTATGTTCACTCTCCATCATAATGAAATTTAGGGAGACTAAGAAACTTGCTGAAGTCTCCCTAAAGGAAGAGACCAACATTAGAACACTAACCTTATGATTTCTAATTTAAACTTCTTTGAGTATATAACTCACTTCTCAAATATCCGCAGGTCAGAGAAAGATCTCAAAAACTAATGCAAAGAGAACCAGTAGCAGCTTTCTCATTTTTCACAGGCTCAAACCAGTTGTTATTGAGGCTCAGGTACAGGGGAAGATTAAAAAATGAAAATAACTCAAGTTTTGGTTCTTTGTACCCCTATTTTCTGTCTAGCACTTATAACAGTAAGTTTTATATTAATTATGAACAAGTGAAGATAAACTGAACTTTCTAATTAGTTTTTAGTGTTATAGATGAATACTGACCCCAAATAGTGACATTAACCTTATCTCTGCTCCAGCAACTACCCTCCTCTTTCTTTATTGCATCTTTTTATTTTTATAAATAGAATCCTTTGGGTCTTAATAATTTAATTTCTATGTCCTATGTGATATCTGAATGCCGATATTTTTTGCTAAATGTCTTGCTTTCATTAATTCCCAGTAAAATGGTCTGGACTGAATTTACAGCATAATACATTCCAATTATCTCCAGATTCTTTGGATCAGGGGATCTTGGTCTTTTGGCCTATGTCAGATTTATTTTTGTTCTTGGCAACTTGTGGTGAACTTTTGAGTCTGTACGGTTTCTCTTGGATGCTATTTACTCCATTATCATTCTGTATTTAAAAGAAAAAAAAAATCTTTGCAAAGACTAAAAAATATCTTAGTTTTAATTTTGTAATAATTCCTGTATTATGAAATTGAAAATATATTTATTATTTGACCAAAAAACAAAGACTGATAAAGCATTTATATCACTAATTTTAACTTTAAAATTTTTATTTTATTCATTTATTTGAGAGAGAGAGAGAGAGAAAACACACAAGGGGGGAGGGGCAGAGGGAGAGGGAGAAGCATGTTCCCACTGAGCAGGGAGCCCTATGTGGTACGCTTGACCCCAGGACCCGGGATCATGACCTAAGCCAAGGCAGACATTTAACTGACTGAGACACCCAGATGCCCCCTAATTTTGACTTTAAACATCTTAAGAAATTTCCCCATTTTATAGATACTTGATGGTGTGATTTCTAACAAAATGCAATACATGTTATAACCCAAAAGAACATAATTCACTAAAGGAATGTACTGGTATGGGGCTGCCTTGGGAATTGTATTAGCTATATTTTCTCATTTCTGTATTCTTGTTTCTCTGGCATTAGGAGCCTTAATCCTGAAGAGATGGCCCTTCTTGGTACTAGATACTTCCTAAAGATAGCAAATAAATTCCCTGCCATACTTTTGATACACAAATCAACCTATCCAGAGCCTATACTCCCATTATCTCCTTTATCAAACTGTTACTTACACCAAGCCTGTATACCCCCTTGCCCTAAATCACGCCAGGGCCAATTACAAGGCAACTAGAGACGATTTCTATGGCCCAGAGACCACCAAAGTCATTAAAACTATCCAATCCTAAAGTTACTCAGCATATACATCTATCCTGCCTTGTCCCTTTCCTTCTTGGAAAAATTCCAATTAAGGATCTAGGTCCTTTCTCCTTTCTTGCCCTTCTGACTCCTAACTGTGCCTCATCCTTCCCCTTGTGACTCTGCTTGGTGATCCATGCCTTGTGTTTCTAGAAATCTGTATGAGTATGAACTTCCTTCATGACAATCATTTCTGTGTCTGTGTGTTTTGCCATACCTGGTTAAAACAAATCTTGAGTACCTTTTTAATACACCAAAGCTTATTAAAATAAATTCAACATTATTTCAGCAGTATGTAGGTGACTAGTAAGGGATAATATAAAGAGAATAAATACATAGAATTAGGGATAAAGAATAGATAATTTCTAAAGTTCTTTCCAGTTCTGAGATGCTTCTATAAGGATACCCATGATTGGCTCTTACTTAATAGTTGAGTTTTTATTTTCATAGAGTTGTATATATAGAAAATACACAACAAATATACATGTACTGAAATATTTCTAATATGTGTACAAACAATAGATTTAAGAATGAATTTACTATGTGAGGTTGTAACATCTAAAGTATGTGATTAAATGGGATCTCAAGGAGGAATGGGCATGGAGTGGTCATGACTGGTATCTCAAAATATTTGTATATAAATGCAGGAACAGAGATGATGGCTCACTTAAGCAACCTGGAAATCCAAGACAACAAAATTTAGTATTTTCTTAGGGGAAGCTAAATGGCTTTATGCAAAAGAGGGTGCTTAAGAGTAAGCACCTTACTCTAATGAATAAACAACTAAAATAATTTCAAATTATAATACATCGGTTAAGAACTGGGGTTGACTCTGCACTTTGAGTTCATTAACTCATGAGAAAGGTTTGATATTGTGTAGGTGTAAAAATTGTACCATTTAATGTATTGTAGTTAAAGATATCAGTATGAACTCATTTTTAGCTAGCATAGGTGTTTGCATATAGAAATATTTATAAGAGTTTACATATGAACAGGAATACACATAGGCATTTCTTTGTTCTGTCAACTGAAAGGACTTAAAAGAAATATTTCAGTAACAAAGACTATATCAAGTTCCTGAATCTTGGTTTTTCAATGCCATTCTCCAAAAAAATCATTCTCCTAAAAATGCCATTCTCCAAGGCTATGTGGAAAAATGGCTGATTCTAAAAGTTAGGCAGGAAATATACCAGATGAACCTAGTTCTGGAACCTAGTTCCAGAAATTAAGAAAATGGATTAAAAAATAAAAAGCAAAACTCACAATGTTAGGGTATGTTAAAGGGACAAAGAAAGTAAATTAAAGGATTGATCAACAAAGATGGAACAATTTGAGCAAGAAAATAAGGTAGTATTGTATTATAATCCAAAGAATAAAATAAATATTCATAAGCCCATACTGAAATAAAAGAATAATTGAATAAAAACATAAATTGGGGCAAAGAAACAAATTCCAAGTACTTTATGTAGATAATTCTCCTTCAAGGGTATATTGTATCTCTCCATTCCTTAAGTGTGGACCTTTACATAATGACTGCTTTCCAAGGAGTACTGAAAAAAAAAAAAAATGTAACTTTGCAGTGAAGAAACCTAACAAACCCTACCTCAGGTAGGTGATCAAGGTTGACATCAACAGTAACAAGTCATGTTGATACTACATACCTGTGATATTGTGATTTATAGTAAGATACATTTTTGGTCTCCATCTCTGATCCTGGCACAAAGTTCCTAAAACCCCTGGAATTTCTTAAGCGATAAGAGCCATAAAAGTATCTTTTGTTATGTTAGTGAGGTAACCTTAGAAAGTAAGGGTAGAGCCAACCACATGATTAGAGGGTGGAACTTTCAGACCTACTCCTAAAACCTCTGGTGAGGAAAAAGGGACTGGAGATTGAGTCTATCACCAAAAGTCAATGATGTAATCAATCATGCCTAAGTAATGAAGTCTTTGTATAAACCCAAAAGAATTGGATTTGTAGAGTTTCCATGCTGGCCAAACTAGAATGTTTCCACATGCTATTGTGCTGGCCTCAAACACCACAAGAACAGAAGTAAGTTTGTTTGAGACCTTGCCCTATATATCTCTTCAAATAGCTATTGATTCACATCCTTTAATATCCTTCATAATAAACCAGGAATCTAATAAGTAAACCAGTTTCCTGAGTTTTGTTAGCTACTCTAGCAAATTTATCAAACCCAAGGATGGGTTCTGAGGTCCTCTGATTTATAGCCATTTGGCAGAAGCACATGTAATAACCTGGACTTGTGACAGGCATCTGAAGTCAGGGTGGTCTTGTGGGATTGAAACCTTAACTTGTGGAATCTCTAGGTAGATAGCGTCAGAATTGAATTGCATTGTAGGACACTCAACTGGTGTCTGAGAATTGGATGGTAGTGTGGGTGAAAAAAAGAAACAAAACACCACACAATGGAACTAGGTTGCAGAATTGTAGAACCTTTGATATGATAAAATGAAAATGGTGTCTTGCCTCTGTGATCCTCTTCCCTCAAACCCATAGACCCAGTCTTATCATAAGAAAAACATTATATAAATACTAATTAAGGCCCATTCCACAAAATACCTGACCAGCACTATTTAAAACTTTCAAGGTCATTAAAAAAAAAAAACACAAGGAAAATCTGAAAAAATGTCACAACCAAAAGAAGCCTAGGAGACTTGACAACTAAATATAACAAGGTATCCTTCATTGAATCCTGAAATAGTAAGAGGCTGTTAAGTAAAAACCAAGGAAACTGCATTCCCACCAACAGTGTGTAAGGATTTCAATTTCTCCACCTCCTTGCCATTTCTTTTGATGTTTTGTTTTGTTTTGTTGATAATACCTACCATGATGATTGTGAAGTGATATTTCATTGATGTTTTGATTTGCATTTTTCTCATGATTAATAATGGTGACCTCTTTTTCATGTATCTATTAGCCATTTGTATATCGTTTTTGGAGAAATGTTTATTCAAGTACTTACCCCATTTTTTAGATTGGGTTATTAGTGCTTTTGTTGTTGAATTGTACAATTATATAGATAGATAGATAGATAGATAGATAGATAGATAGATGATAGATAGATAGATCCTGTATCAGATATATAGTTTGCAAATATTTTCTCCCAATCCATAGGTTCTTTTCACCCTATCGATTGTTTTCTTTGCTATGTAGAGCATTTTAATTTGATATAGTTTTCTTAAAAGTTTGATATACCAGGGGAGTATATTATATATTAAACTTGGAGGCGAATTTGCTTATTTTGGTGAAGCAGAGGATATTACTTTTGTGATTCCACCACTCCACTTAATATGACAACACATTCTACCTCAGAGCTTCCCCAGCATATGTATGCCACAGCAGGAAAGGCGACAGAGGTGCTAAGATGCTAAGATGTCAAACCCCTCAGCTCTCGTGGTCTCAAACAGGGCCAGAATTCCCAGGCAATTCACCCTGGTCTCAGACATCTTTTTTTTTTTTTTTTTTTTACCCCATTGTGACATATAAATACCATTGTTTTATATGCATGCCTATCATGAAAGGAATAAAGGAGATCTTTCTGGAAATTATTCTGTGGAAGAGGAAAGCTGCTATTTAGCCCTGATATGCGTTTTCATTAGTAGCTTCACACTGAGGAAAACCTCTCTATATCTACATTTGAAACAAATTCATATTTCATTAGTTAATAGAAAACCTAGGTATTGATGGAGACATACAATGTTAAAACTGCCAAGAATATTGAAATTTTATCAGATATTTACTAGTATTCCAAATTCAAGACAATTTTAAATTTATAAATAGATAAATATGCAATGATCATGAATGAAAGAATTGAAGTGCAATTACCCCTTAGTATTTTTTTTTTTTTAAGATTTTATTTATTTATTCATGAGAGCACAGGGCAACGAGGGGCGGGAGAGAGAGAGGCAAAGACACAGGCACAGGGAGAAGCAGGCTCCATGCAGGGAGCCTGACATGGAACTTGATTCCAGGACTCCAGGATACACCCCGGGCCGAAGGCAGGCACTTAGCCACTGAGCCACCCAGGGATCCCCTACTCCTTAGTATTGCAATGATTTCATATCGCATTGTACTACAACTGATGGAGTCAAATTCATATCTATACTTAACAGTTGTTGCTTGGAAGTAAAAGAGACAGAGAGAAGAGAGGGAGAGTATTATTCTTCTCCCTTTCTAACTATTTCTCATCCAAACATGCCATACTATAAGGTCACATAGTTTTGAACACCATACTCATCCAGGATAAACATCTAATGCCTGAAGACATGTACCAAATAATGCATAAGCTGGATTTAGCTGTTGAGTTTTGATTTCAGGAACATTATAAAATGCATTCTATGAGGTTCAGGTTAACCAAAAAGATTATCCAGTGGTTCTTGGATTCTGAAATAAACATACAATAGGCCAGACAGAAATTGTCAGCCTGTCATTATAATACTGGCTGTTAACAACCACAATTAAGGCAGACTACATATCAATTATTATTTGTCTGGAACATCAACTTCCCTAAGCATAAAAGGAAGTGAGGCAGCCTGCATTACTGTCTCCCATCTTCAGCTAATTAGTACTGTTTTTAATGGCTTCATCTGCCCAGGATCAATTGTCTAATAGGAACAGTGCTCTGTCAGTTAATAAGGTGAGGAACTGTAGAATGTGATTATGTCTGGCTCCGAAATAGTGCTTCAAACAACACTAAAACAATCATGTGACAGAAAAATAGACTAATAGACTCAGGCAGTATTTTTGGTCTAATCCTTGAAAAAAACATAGTGTTCCAGTAATATTTATGGAAAAATTAAAAAGAAAAAATTCAGAAAGAAAAAGGATAAAGACAGATTTAAAAACAAACACAAGACTATACACACATGTGCTTGCACACATACACACATACATAGTCTCTAAAAACTTCAGTTAAGAGAGAAGCCAGCAGTATTATAAACCGCTGTTTAATGACTATTACCATAAGAAGTGTTGATGTGATAATGAACCCTATTTTCTAAAATTGCTTTTTGTAAAAGTAAACTATTTTGTGGTTGTGCTGATTGTAACATAAACTATATTCATTTTCCAGTCACAAAATGCAACTCAGTGAAGAAATGGGGACTGATGATACTCATTTGTACTCAATTGGCTTTTATCATCTATTATTAGACTTATATAACAACTTTGATTTGAGTCAATGTGCTAAACAATAGACTACCTAATATAGATATACCTAAAAATCTTAATTGATAATACCTGAACTTCCTAAACTGTTGTAGAATTGGGCTCATGGAATGAACCAAGACAAACTGAGTTGAATGACACAAAGCACTTATAATCCTGAGAGGTAGTGTGTACAATGGTTAAGAGTATGGACTCAGAAGCTGTATTACCTGGGCTTAAATCCTAACACCATTACCTACCAGCTTGTATAACCAGGGCAAATTACTTTACTTCTATGTCAGTTTCCTAATCTGTAAAATGGGGATAATAAAAATAGTATTCTTATGAAAGACTAAACAAGGGACTCAGGAATTTAAGGCACAATCTGTCACAAAGGAAGCATTACAGAGAGTTTAGCTATTATTAAGATTATTTTTAAAATAGTTCATCTTAATCAATTACTTAAGCACACTGACAAAGTAGCCAGTATCTCATCATGCTCCCTTCCCGCAGCTTATCAACAATGCAAGAACAGTCTGATTAAAAATTTTACACCTTGAAATTTGCCATTTCTCTAAAACTGTGGTTTTCTTTCTTTTCTTTTTTAATTGTGTTTTTTTAACTGTTATCCCCAGAACAGAAGTATCAGCTTTACCCAGGAACCTCTTTAGAAACACAAATTATCTGGACGCCTGGGTGGCTCAGCGGTTGAGTGTCTGCCTTCGGCTCAAGGTGTGATCCCAGAGTCCCGGGACTGAGTTCCACATCAGGCTCCCTGCATGACTGCTTCTCCCTCTGCCTATGTCTCTGCTTCTCACTCTATGTGTCTCTCATGAATAAATAAAGAAAATATTTAAACAAAGAAAAAGGAGGGCAGCCCTGGTGGCTCAGTGGTTTAGCCCCTCCTTCAGCCCAGGGTGTGATCCTGGAGACCTGGGATGGGGTCCCACGTCAGGCTCTCTGCATGGAGCTGTTTCTCCCTCTGCCTGTATCTCTGCCTCTTTCTCTCTCTGATGAATAAATAAA
Organism: Vulpes vulpes; assembly: GCF_048418805.1. Classification (NCBI taxonomy): domain Eukaryota; kingdom Metazoa; phylum Chordata; class Mammalia; order Carnivora; family Canidae; genus Vulpes; species Vulpes vulpes. The sequence continues at coordinate 53,419,200 of NC_132792.1, read as the reverse complement.
TAAAATCAAAAAAAAAAAAAAAGAAAGAAAGAAAGAAAGAAAGAAAGAAAGAAAGAAAGAAAGAAAGAAAGAAGGAAACACAAATTATCAAGTCCCACCTAGGCCCTACTGCATTAGATATTTCAAGGGTGGAGTCCAACAATCTGCTTTTAAAAGCTCTTCAGCTGATTTTATGTACACAAAAGTTCTAGAACAACTGGGTTAAGAGTATGGTCTTAGAAGCTGTATTACCTGGGCTTAAATCCTAACACCATTACCTACCAGCTTGTATAACCAGGGCAAATTACTTTACTTCTATGTCAGTTTCCTAATCTATAAAATGGGGATAATAAAACTAAAACTAAATAAATAAATAAAACTAACTAAAACCCTAAAACTCCAGATGTGTTCCTCCTTATGAAGAGATTAATGAATTCTAAAGTAATGAAAATAAAATTTTGTTATAAATAATAGAGTATTGTTCAAAATAACTAAAATCTAACCCTGAATCCAAAGATGTTAACTAAAACCTCTAGTTCTAGTTTGAAAACATTAATGCAATCATGCATTAAAAAAATCTAGAAAAAATAGAAAAAATAATTAAACTATGAAGAAATAAAACATTAAAGGTGGGAAATAAATATTTTATCTTTCTACTTCGAGAACTTGCATGAGATATGGAGTGCTACATAAATTGGTTTAAATAATTCTTATAATCCAGCTTTTTGTTTTATTAATTAGTTGTAATTGACTAATTACTTATTAAATTCAGAACCCAAATTTTCACAGCCTTTATGAAAATATTAAAATGGCTCCTAGAATAGACAATCTAATATAAAATACCTACAACATGGCATCTGTTGACCATATCTGTGCCTGCAGAATTGCTTTATTTAACCTGAGCAGTGTTTCAAAAATCAGGAAATTTCTCATAAAAAAAAAAAAAACAAAACCCTAGAAATGCCAGTTTTTGAAAACCTATAAGATCTAGCGATACTGAGCCTGCATTACCAACAAGTCTTCTGTCCTCTAGGGCTAAATAGCAGCTGCTTTCTTGGGTTCTGACTTTGATTGCCTCTAGCTCAGCTGACTTCATGCATCTCCCCTGCCTGAACACTACAGGCATCTGATGTTGTGCTCTGTCCTAAAACAAGCCTAACAAAAAACCCTTGTAAATGCCAGGTATTTGCAAAGCTGTCTCTCTTTTCCATTTCTCCAAAAGAATCATGCTGGGGCACCTGGGTGGCTCAGTCATTTAAGCATCCTGCTCTTGATTTCCCCTCAGGTCATGATCTCAGAGTTGTAAATTCCAGCTCCTTGCTGAGTGTGGAGCCTGCTTAAGATTCTCTCTGCCTCTCCCCTTGCCAAACCAAAAAAAGAAAAGAAAAGAATCACCCAAATGGCTTTTGAGGGGTAAGGAAATAATGTATAGATAAAATTTTAAAAGCTATGCACTCTCATTCTATATATATATATATACACACACACACACACACACACATATATATATATATATATATATATATATATAAATAGGAATGTATATAGTCAACTAGTGAAGCTATTATATCTCTGTAGATTGCTTTGAACCTAACAGAAGAAGAAATTGATGTACAACTGAAAGTCTCTTACTGGAGTCAATATCAACTGTGGGAATTAGTGTTTTGACAATGAAAACCTAGATTTGACCACTTCAAAGTCAGAATTTTTTAAATGAGGTCATTGTAGGAAATAAGTTAAATCCAAATGTGTGAAGTATAATGTATAGAATGAATTTTTATCAAGATTTTTTTTTTTCCAAAAAGAGAATTATTTGCTAGAAATAGCAGTTTCGATATCTCCGGAAACTTTGGTTTTAATACTAGTCCAGCTGTGACTGGCTTTGTGGATTTGAGCTAGTCATTTAACCTCTTAGGCCCTCAGAGTACTCTTCTATAAAATGAGGAGGCTGGGCTCAGGTACCTTCCAGCTCTCAAAGTCTATTCTGTGATTCTAGGATGCTGGGGGCAGACAATTCATTTCAGTTTTTTGTATAAATGACATCCAGTGTCATGAAATAATGTATCAAGAGCAGCAGCAGGGTCTTTCTATCCTGAATTTGGTTTGAAGCCAGCAGATGGGGTTGCTTGAATTCATTTTCTTTCTTTGGTGAGGGGATAGGTTTGATGACCTAATGGGCCTTTTCCATCTCTTGTATCTTTGATGAGGCTACTAGGCCTCTGCGTTGGGAACTGCAAAGAGTTACTGTGGTGAATTCCCCTTTGTAGTGATTTTCTCTTTTTCATCATGTTTGACATTTTTGCAATTGTGCTTTGATTCAGATTATATCTACTACACAGCTCAGTGTGCTAGTGAGCTGAGACTTTGCTAAGATATAGATGCCCAAGTATAGAAATTAAAAATGACAAGCTCAAGTATTGCTGCATGCTGTTTATATATATTATTTGAAGTAGCTGGTTGTAGTTCAGTGAAGTTCCAAATGGTCATATGGGCTTCAACAGAAATAGTTACTTTTTTTTTTTTTTTTTTTTTTTTTTTTTACTGTATGGTAGCTTCCTGATAATTTACTAAAACATCCCTTTCCCTCCTTTTCTTTCTTCTTTGAAAAATTCCTGAGATGCATATTCCTTTATAGTGCATTCCAGGAAATAAAATGGATATTCCATGAAAATAGACTCTAGTTGTAAAGATATATTTGCTTCCAGTAAAATGAAAAGAAAAAACATTTTTAAATTCAGTTTTTGTAGGAAATAAAAGCTCAGGAAAAAAGCAATCAAATTTGCTCTATGCACTTCACCATTAGAAATTATATCCTACAACTTTCTAAACAGTAGAGATTGAAAAATATGACAACAGTGGACAATCATACAGAAAACAAAGCCATTAAATTTTCATAGAAAACAATCTTGATTATGCTTGCTAATTTTCAAAATTATATATATACAATTGCATATATTGCTTTCTAATTCTGTAAGCAATTCAGAAAAACACTAAAATCCTTCAATATTTCAGAAATGTTGCCAAAACCAACTGCAATGCATAGAAGATGAAGTTGAAAGAATAAGAGGGAACAGAAAAGGAAAATCTGCAAAGAAAAGGGAGATTGAAAACTTTACAACTATTCCCTAAAATGAGTCACAATTATGAAGAAATCAAGGGAAAAAATGTAAAAGATCAAACAGTGGAAATTTTCCTTTTATCAACTTTCTCCCTTAATACTAAGAATAATAAAAATACTAAATACCTATGAATTGAGTTCATGCTGTTCAAAAAGCACGATAAATGTGTTAATAGTAAATGCACTGAATACAAGTCTCAAATACAATTATGGTTGTAAATGTCAAATTCTACCTCTATAAAAGTTATTTTTAAGATTTTATTTATTCATGAGAGATACAGAGAGAGAAGCAGAAACATAGACAGAGGGAGAAGCAGGCTCCCTGCGAGGAGCCCAATGTGGGACCAGATCCCATGACCCCAGGATCACACCCTGGGCTGAAGACAGGTGCTCAACCACTGAGCCACCAGGCATCCCTATTTAAAGTTTAAATAGAAAAACAATAAGAAAAAAAAAAAAAAAAAAGAAAAAGAAAAACAATAAGATCTTTAAATTCTCTCCACGTCATTTCAATGCTAACATGCTTCAATAAGATAAAAGCAATTCTAGTATTAAATCTTTAGTTAGAAGTAATCTTACATAATACCAAGATTATGAGGATGCATATATGTGCTTGTGCATGTGCACGCACACACATACATACAAACACACACACACACACTCTCCTTAGGATACTTTGCCTAAAATCATTGAAATTATGGTCTATTAATCTCTAGTTTGAATTAAATGTTGACCTTCTTTCTCCTTGCTTTAAAATAGTGGTCTCTTTATTAAAAAAAAATATTTCTACTCTAGGACAAACATGAATGCTAGAATCAGATTCACTGGAAAGTGAAAGTAAAGAATATTAATGTCTAAATTATGCAAAGAGCATATACTTGACAAAGAAAGTTTTCATTGAGCCTCTCTCTTTATACATTTTTCTAAATTGAAGTAATGGTCAATAAATGGAATTTCCTATTCCAATGGATATTTTAGTTCTTATTACTAATTTTATATCCACTGGTCTCCTTGACATTCATCAACTTTTGCCAACTTTTTTCCATTATTTTACACAGAGATAGGTGCTGGCACAAATCTTCACATTGATAGACACAATACATAAAAATTTAGTTTGTTATCTTTATTCCACTTCAAAAAAATCGCATTGCTCCTGGAGGAAGAAATAAGTTTCACCCAGAGCAACAAGAACCATATTATACCTAAATAATTGTTACAATTTTTAAATTCAAGCCCTTTTTAAAGTTTATAGTATTAAATAAACTAAAAGTATGTTTAATTAAATTAATGTAGTCAACACATATTTTGAATTGCTAGGCTGTATAGGAAATGATAATACAAATAACTCATCTAATAAACCTTTTTTCTCTAAAAAATAAAAAAAGGAGGAAGGAAGGAAGGAAGGAAGGAAGGAAGGAAGGAAGGAAGGAAGGAAAAGAAGAAAGAAGAAAGGAAGAAGGCTAAAAAAAAAAAATGAGTGGTGATGAGGAAGAAATCAACCTGCAAATTGAGTCTCATGTCATCAAAGAAACACTTGGGAATATATTAAATCATCTCAAATCAAAATTCAAGAACTAATGCTACAAACAGATAAAATGAAAAGAATTAATAAAAAGGAACAGATAACTGAAGTTGGAGAAAAAAAGAAGACAGAAACAAAGATTACATTCTACGGTACCCAAAACCAACAGATTTAAAAACAAACTTATTAAAGAGCATAGAATACAAATGATAAAAACAATCAAGAGAATACAAATAGAATAAAGAAATAAGTAAAAATAGATAAAATGATTGAAACAAAGGCTAACCAAAGAAGATCCAATGTATGCACAATTGGATACACTGTTCAAAAAAAACAAAACAATGGAAGAGAAGTAATATTTTTAAACTATGATTCAAGAAAATTTTCTATAAATTAAATGAGACATGAGCCTAAATAATGAAAGGCCCAGATTAGTTTCTATGCTGCGTATTAATTAGTACAAATTTAGCAGCTTAAAACATGTAGTTACTGCCTCACAATTTCTTTTGGTCAAGATCAGGTATGGTTTAGGGAGTTTAGCTCAAGGTGTCACAAGGCTATATAACCAGAGCTGAGCTGTATTCTCTTCTGGAGACTCAACTAGGGAGAAGAGTTAATTTCCTTACAGCTGTATAACTGAGGTTCAGCTTCTTCACTGCTATCAACCAAAGGCCACTTGGGGTACTAGAGACCACTCATAATTCCTGCCACATGATATTTCCATAGGCATTTCACATGTCAATTTGCCTATTCAAATCCAGCAGGAGAATAAGAAGTCTGCTGGAAAGATGAAGTCTTAAACACCATAAAAAAAAATCCTTGGAGTAACATATCATCAAGCTTGCAATATTCAATCGGTTAGAAAAAAGTCATAGGTCCCATCCACATTTAAGGAGATAGATTATATATGAACATGAAAATCTGAAGGCAGTCACCTTCAGGTCTGTCTGCCACAAAGCCAGCTGGGTTTGAAAGATTTAACTAGTAGCAATCTGAAACAATCTAAAAATCCCTTCTAACTTTATCTTCATAATTTATAGTTTCTTCATACAAGAAATACTATTCAGGTAATTTTAGAGTTTAAATAAATCAAGAATTTTAAAAATTAAGTTGATTTAAAAATAAAATAACATAAAATAAAAATGAAAATATTTTGGAATTGGAGCCCCTCTGTGGCTAAATTAGTTAAGCATCTGCCTTCAGCTCAGGTCATGATCCTGGGGTCCTGGATTTGAATCCCTGCTGAGCAGGGAGTCTACTTCTTCTTCTCCTCATTGCTCATGCTCTCTCACTATCTTTCTCTCTCTCAAATAAATAAAATATTTTAAAAAAGAAAATATTTTGGAAATAAAAACCAAATTAAATGTCACAGTATTAGAACATATTGGTAATAATTGTTATCATCTTCCTTGTTATAACTAGAATTCCTATCTTCTTTGCACCATGTTTTCTATATTTAATAATTTTTGTTAATTATCATTTAATTATAATAAAGATATATATTAAATATTTGTTGCTAGTTGTTACATAATGGGCACTATGCTAGGCATGTCTTCATGATGAAGTCTTAAAAAATAATATCTCTTTTTTTTTTTTTTTAATTAATTTTTATTGGTGTTCAATTTACCAACATACAGAAAAACACCCAGTGCTCATCCCGTCAAGTGTCCACCTCAGTGCCCGTCACCCATTCCCCTCCAACACCCGCCCTCCTCCCCCCTTCCACCACCCCTAGTTCGTTTTCCCGAGTTAGGAGTCTTTATGTTCTGTCTCCCTTCCTGATATTTCCCAACATTTCTTCTCCCTTCCTTTATATTCCCTTTCACTATTATTTATATTCCCCAAATGAATGAGAACATACACTGCTTGTCCTTCTCCGATTGACTTATTTCACTCAGCATAATACCCTCCAGTTCCATCCACGCTGAAGCAAATGGTGGGTATTTGTCGTTTCTAATCGCTGAATAATATTCCATTGTATACATAAACCACATCTTCTTTATCCATTCATCTTTCGATGGACACTGAGGCTCCTTCCACAGTTTGGCTATTGTGGCCATTGCTGATAGAAACATCGGGGTGCAGGTGTCCCGACGTTTCGTTGCATCTGAATCTTTGGGATAAATCCCCAACAGTGCAATTGCTGGGTCATAGGGCAGGTCTATTTTTAACTCTTTGAGGAACCTCCACACAGTTTTCCAGAGTGGCTGCACCAGTTCACATTCCCACCAACAGTGTAAGAGGGTTCCCTTTTCTCCGCATCCTCTCCAACATTTGTTGTTTCCTGCCTTGTTAATTTTCCCCATTCTCACTGGTGTGAGGTGGTATCTCATTGTGGTTTTGATTTGTATTTCCCTGATGGCAAGTAACGCAGAGCATTTTCTCATGTGCATGTTGGCCATGTCCATGTCTTCCTCTGTGAGATTTCTCTTCATGTCTTTTGCCCATTTCATGATTGGATTGTTTGTTTTTTTGGTGTTGAGTTTAATAAGTTCTTTATAGATTTTGGAAACTAGCCCTTTATCTGATATGTCATTTGCAAATATCCTCTCCCATTCTGTAGGTTGTCTTTTAGTTTTTTTGACTGTATCCTTTGCTGTGCAAAAGCTTCTTATCTTGATGAAGTCCCAATAGTTCATTTTTGCTTTTGTTTCTTTTGCCTTTGTGGATGTATCTTGCAAGAAGTTACTGTGGCCGAGTTCAAAAAGGGTGTTGCCTGTGTTCTCCTCTAGGATTTTGATGGACTCTTGTCTCACATTTAGATCTCTCATCCATTTTGAGTTTATCTTTGTGTATGGTGAAAGAGAGTGGTCCAGTTTCATTCTTCTGCATGTGGATGTCCAATTTTCCCAACACCATTTATTGAAGAGACTGTCTTTCTTCCAATGGATAGTCTTTCCTCCTTTATCGAATATTAGATGACCATACATTTCAGGGTCCACTTCTGGGTTCTCTATTCTGTTCCATTGATCTATGTGTCTATTTTTGTGCCAGTACCACACTGTCTTGATGACCACAGCTTTGTAGTACAACCTGAAATCTGGCATTGTGATGCCCCCAGCTATGGTTTTCTTTTTTAAAATTCCCCTGGCTATTCGGGGTCTTTTCTGATTCCACACAAATCTTAAAATAATTTGTTCTAACTCTCTGAAGAAAGTCCATGGTATTTTGATAGGGATTGCATTAAACGTGTAAATTGCCCTGGGTAACATTGACATTTTCACAATATTAATTCTGCCAATCCATGAGCATGGAATATTTTTCCATCTCTTTGTGTCTTCCTCAATTTCTTTCAGAAGTGTTCTATAGTTTTTAGGGTATAGATCCTTCACCTCTTTGGTAAGGTTTATTCCTAGGTATCTTATGCTTTTGGGTGCAATTGTAAATGGGATTACTCCTTAATTTCTCTTTCTTCAGTCTCATTGTTAGTGTATAGAAATGCCATTGATTTCTGGGCATTGATTTTGTATCCTGCCACGCTACCAAATTGCTGTATGAGTTCTAGCAATCTTGGGGTGGAGGCTTTTGGGTTTTCTATGTAGAGTATCATGTCATCGGCGAAGAGGGAGAGTTTGACTTCTTCTTTGCCAATTTGAATGCCTTTAATGTCTTTTTGTTGTCTGATTGCTGAGGCGAGGACTTCCAGAACTATGTTGAACAGCAGTGGTGAGAGTGGACATCCCTGTCTTGTTCCTGATCTTAGGGGAAAGGCTCCCAGTGCTTCCCCATTGAGAATGATATTTGCTGTGGGCTTTTCGTAAATGGCTTTTAAGATGTCGAGGAAAGTTCCCTCTATCCCAACACTCTGAAGTGTTTTGATCAGGAATGGATGCTGTATTTTGTCAAATGCTTTCTCTGCATCCAATGAGAGGATCATATGGTTCTTGGTTTTTCTCTTGCTGATATGATGAATCACATTGATGGTTTTACGAGTGTTGAACCAGCCTTGTGTCCCAGGGATAAATCCTACTTGGTCATGGTGAATAATTTTCTTAATGTGTTGTTGGATCCTATTGGCTAGTATCTTGTTGAGAATTTTTGCATCCATGTTCATCAGGGATATTGGTCTGTAATTCTCCTTTTTGGTGGGGTCTTTGTCTGGTTTCGGAATTAAGGTGATGCTGGCCTCATAGAACGAATTTGGCAGTACTCCATCTCTTTCTATCTTTCCAAACAGCTTTAGTAGAATAGGTATGATTTCTTCTTTAAACGTTTGATAGAATTCCCCTGGGAAGCCATCTGGCCCTGGAGTCTTGTGTCTCGGGAGGTTTTTGATGACTGCTTCAATTTCCTCCCTGGTTATTGGCCTGTTCAGGTTTTCTATTTCTTCCTGCTCCAGTTTTGGTAGTTTGTGGCTTTCCAGGAATGCATCCATTTCTTCTAGATTTCCTAATTTATTGGCATACAGCTGTTCATAATATGTTTTTAGAATCGTTTGTATTTCCTTGGTGTTGGTAGTGATCTCTCCTTTCTCATTCATGATTTTATTAATTTGAGTCTTCTCTCTCTTCTTTTTAATAAGGTTCGCTAATGGTTTATCTATCTTATTAATTCTTTCAAAGAACCAACTCCTGGTTCTGTTGATCTGTTCCACAGTTCTTTTGGTCTCGATATCGTTTAGTTCTGCTCGAAGTTTAATTAACTGTCTTCTTCTGCTGGGGGTGGGGTCCATTTGTTGCTTTTTCTCTAGTTCCTTTATGTGTAAGGTGAGCTTTTGAATTTGAGTTCTTTCCAGTTTTTGAATGGATGCTTGTATTGCAATGTATTTCCCCCTCAGGACTGCTTTTGCTGCGTCCCAAAGATTTTGAACGGTTGTATCTTCATTCTCATTAGTTTCCATGAATCTTCTCAATTCTTCCTTAATTTCCTGGTTGACCTTTTCATCTTTTAGCAGGATGGTCCTTAACCTCCATGTGTTTGTGGTCCTTCCAAACTTCTTGTTGTGATTAAGTTCTAATTTCAAGGCATTATGGTCTGAGAATATACAGGGGACTATCCCGATCTTTTGGTATCGGTTCAGACCCGATTTGTGACCCAGTATGTGGTCTATTCTGGAGAAAGTTCCATGTGCACTTGAGAAGAATGTGTATTCAGTTGAGTTTGGATGTAAAGTTCTGTAGATATCTGTGAAATCCATCTGGTCCAGTGTATCATTTAAAGCTCTCGTTTCTTTGGAGATGTTGTGCTTAGAAGACCTATCTAGTATAGAAAGAGCTAGATTGAAATCACCAAGTATAAGTGTATTATTATCAAAGTATTTCTTCAGTTTGGTTATTAATTGGTTTAAATATTTGGCAGCTCCCACATTTGGGGCATATATATTGAGAATTGTTAAGTCTTCTTGTTGGATAGATCCTTTGAGTATGAGATAGTGTCCCTCTTCATCTCTCACTATAGTCTTCAGGGTAAATTTTAATTTATCTGATATAAGGATGGCTACCCCTGCTTTCTTTTGAGGACCATTTGAATGGTAAATGGTTCTCCAACCTTTTATTTTCAGGTTGTAGGTGTCCTTCTGTCTAAAATGAGTCTCTTGTAGACAGCAAATAGATGGGTCCTGCTTTTTAATCCAGTCTGAAACCCTGCGCCTTTTGATGGGGTCATTAAGCCCGTTCACGTTCAGAGTTACTATTGATAGATATGAGTTTAGTGTCATCATATCTATTCAGTCCTTGTTTTTGTGGATTGTTCCACTGAACTTCTTCTTAAAGGGGAGTTTTAAGAGTCCCCCTTAAAATTTCTTGCAGAGCTGGTTTGGAGGTTACATATTCTTTCAGTTCCTGCCTGTCTTGGAAGCTCTTTATCTCTCCTTCCATTTTGAATGAAAGCCTTGCTGGATAGAGTATTCTTGGTTGCATGTTCTTCTCATTTAGGACCCTGAATATATCCTGCCAGCCCTTTCTGGCCTGCCAGGTCTCTGTGGAGAGGTCTGCTGTTACCCTAATATTCCTCCCCATAAAAGTCAGGGACTTTTTTTCTCTTGCTGCTTTAAGGATCTTCTCCTTATCTTTGGAATTTGCAAGCTTCACTATTAAATGTCGAGGTGTTGATCGGGTTTTGTTGATTTTAGGGGGGGATCTCTCTATTTCCTGGATCTGAATGCCTCTTTCCCTTCCCAGATTCGGAAAGTTTTCAGCTAGGATTTGTTCAAATACATATTCTGGCCCTCTGTCCCTTTCGGCGCCCTCGGGAACCCCAATTAAACGTAGGTTTTTCTTCCTCAGGCTGTCATTTATTTCCCTTAATCTATCCTCATGGTCTTTTAATTGCCTGTCTCTTTTTTCCTCAGTTTCCCTCTTTGCCATCAGCTTGTCTTCTATGTCACTCACTCGTTCTTCCACCTCGTCAAGCCTCGTCGTTAGGACTTCTAGCTTGGATTGTATCTCATTTAATTGATTTTTAATTTCTGCCTGATTGGATCTCAATTCTGCAGTCATGAAGTCTCTTGAGTCCTTTATGGTTTTTTCTAGAGCCACCAGTAGCTGTATAATAGTGCTTCTGAATTGGCTTTCTGACATTGAATTGTAATCCATATTTTGTAACTCTGTGGGAGAGAGGGCTGTTTCTGATTCTTTTTTTTGAGGTGAGGTTTTCCTTCTAGTCATTTTGCTCAGTGCAGAGTGGCCAAAAACAAGTTGTATTGGGAAAAGGAGAAAAAGAGAGAGAAGGAAAGAAAAGAGAAAAAGAAAAAAGGGAAAGAAGAAAAAAAAAAGGGGGGGGGGAAGAGAAGAAAAAGAAAGAAAGGAGAAAAAAGAAAAAAAAGGGGGGGTGGGGGACGCAATCAGAAATCAAGAAGAGAGAAAAGAAAGAAAAAAGCACAAAACAAAACAAAAAAAAAAAAAACAAAACAAAACAAAAAAAAAACACGGGGGAGTATCTTCCGATTCTGTGTTCTTTAAGTCCCTTGACTTCCCTTGGAACTTGTCCCTCTAGCTGGTCTTCTGGGGGAGGGGCCTGCTGTGCTGATTCTCAGGTGTTAGCACTTGGGGGAGCTGCTCTGCCCCTGCCTGGTGCAGGGCTCAGTGGGGGTTGTTCACCCCGTGAGGCCCCGGGAGGAAGCCACAGTGGCGGGGGCAGCTCTGGGACCCTGAAGTCAGCCCCCGCAGTAGCTCCGGGGCTCTCCGTCTGCAGGGCCTGGGGGCTCCCAGGCGGGGCCGCTGATCTGCTCAGTTCCAGGCAGGAGCGTCCTCGCTGTCCTGGGCCCTCCCGGCCTCTGCCTGTCCCGGGGGAGGCCGGATCCTGGGCTGTGTCCCGGCGCCCTGTGCTCCGCGGCCTGCGCTGTTGGGTTCGCGCTCCCGGCGGTGCAGCCTCCTCCGCGGAGCCGCCGCCCGAGTCCCTCCGAGCTGTTCCCGGAGCTGCGCCGCCCCCTCCGCGGAGCTTCTTCCTCCGCCCGAGCCGCCGCCGCCGAGCTGTTCCCGGAGCCGCGCAGCCCCCTCCGCGGAGCCGCCGCCCGAGCCCCTCCGAGCTGCTCCGGGTCCCGCCGAGTGCTGCAGCCCTTAGGGAGCTCGGCGCATCTCCCGGGGCGCAGTTCCTCTGTTACTGTCCCCGGGAGCCCGAGGGCGTCCCCGCCTTTCTGGGGATCCTGCTCCAATTCCCCGGGAGGCCTTTCCCCCGGGAAGGTCGGTGCAGCTCCTGCTCCTCCGGGACGGGGCTCTCCTGTCCTGGGGACACTCGCCCCGGCCTCAGCCCGGCTCCTCGCGGGGCCCCTCCCCCTTGGAGGTCTTTTGTGTCTTTATTTCTTTTTCCCCGTCTTCCTACCTTGATAGAAGCGCGAACTCTTCTCCCTGTAGCGTTCCAGCTGGTCTCTCTTTAAATCTCAGGCTGAATTCGTAGATTTTCAGGATGATTTGAATGTTTTCTAGGTAATTTGTTGAGGACAAGTGACTTGGAGACCCTACTCTGCCGCCATCTTCAAAAATAATATCTCTTTAACATGCTAGAAATCTCAGTTTTAACTAGAAATGCACTTCACAGTAAAAATAGAATTCTAAGAAAACAATCTGACACAGCCCTTTGTTTCCCTTACACTCTCATATTTTTTGCTTAGCTTGGTAACTTTAATACCTATTTCCAACCTACCTGCCCCACACCTTACCTCATCATCATTTGACTCTCTTTTTGCATGCTACAACTTCTAATTCATCTTTTATCTCTGGCTCCTGGCTCTGGATTTGTCATATATCTAAACTTATGGGGGAGAAATTTTCCACCCAGTTCCAACCTATCTGGTTCCTAATGTGAGGGGGCAAAAAAAGATTAATTTTAGTCTAAGCAGAAGGAAATTTTCTAGTTCTTCAGAAGGAAAACAAAGAGAAAAAACAGATATTGGGAGTAAATTATATATTATTACTCAGGCTAACAATTACTAACCTGACAGTTAATATGGATACTTTTGAAAATGCTAAAGCTACACATATCCAGCATGTACACACACAGTTACATACACATTCACATCCACAGAATACACTAGATCCAATGCTTTACAATTCACTAGTAGAGGAAGAATCAATTCATGAATTTTTTTGCATATTATATATTATATTGGTTATGTAATATTATTAAATCACTAATAATTAATATGAGGGTATGCACACAATTGTGTTCTTAATACCAAGATGCTGGTCCAGAAAACAAGGACAGGTCAAAGAGGAAAGGGGTATAGACCAGAGAAGATTTATGTAAGAAGGCAAACAAGTTAATGGATACTCATCATATGTCCCTAAGGTATTGGAAAGTTATACTTATTAAGAAGCAAGCATTCTGGAAGCTACTCCACATCAAGATAAATGATAAAGAATGAAGTGGCATGACTTTTCTGTAGTCTTCTACTAGTCAAATAGTATAAATATGCTATATGATAGCAGGGCTTGATTAAGTTCTATAAGCAAATATAAGCCAAAAGTAAAGTGAAAACTGAAATTACTTAAAGAATTAGATTATGGCAAAATTTAGAATGTAAATAGATACACTAACAGTCTATGTTGTGGCCTCCTTCCCAAGCCCTCCTTCAGAGGTACATAACCGGATTATCTACTTTTCTATATCTCTTAGTAGAGTATAATTAGATTATAAGTATATCTATTTTTTTTACTCTAAATCCATATTATATAATTTAAGACCTGGCAAATAATAGCCATGAAATAAATGTTTACTTATGATAAGATTATGGTTTCACACATGATTACTAAACAATAAAGTTTTGCTATAGAATATCAGATCTTATGCACTAACACACAAGTTTAAAACTACACCTGAATATTTTTGAGGTTGCTTACATGCCATAGTGTAGAATAGAATGTGCCCACTCTGTGCATTCTGGCTTGGCGTATGAAGCCTAAGAGAACAGAGCTGTGCACGCAGAGAGAACACACCTATTTCTTCTCTCAGAATAACCACTAAGCTAGGTCACTCTTCCTTTTCTTTTTCTTTTTTTTAAGATTTATTTATTTGTTTGTTTGTTTGTTTAAGAGAGAGCACAAGCAGCGTGGAGGAGGGGGTGGCACAGAGGGTGAAATAAAATCCTCAATCAGACTCTCAGTGGAACACAGAGCCAGACACAGGGCTTGATCCCAGGAGCCTGAGATCATGACCCTGAGCTGAAACAAGAGTTAAATACAACCAACTGATCCATTCAGGTGCCCCTGTCATTCTTCCTTCTTTAAGAAGAGTTAAGAGTGGTAGAAAGTTAAGCCTAGCTAAAGTCTCTCCACATGGGAATACGAAGGCAGGGAAATAAAGGCTATAATTTAATGTTCACTATTAAGTGTTGTGGCAAAGCCAGAATATGAAGTGGGATTCAAGTCTCTGTTCTTTCTTCCACCCACCGGACTCTGTGATGCATTGAATGGAATGGATTGAAGAAAACACAAGTTACAAGATATGAACTAGAAGAGAGGTTAAAGAGAGATATATAAACCCATTCTAATTCCAATTTAGAAAATTCCTGAAACTAAAACACAGAAACAAAAACAAAACAAAAAACTGCTGAAGCAACTATAAATTATCACCAGAGTAAGTCTAACACTTGTCCACAGCAAGTACCCTTTGAAAGAGCAAACAGCTCAAAGTCCTATATATATTAGATACACACCAAAAAATTATTTATTGGATATCTAATAAACTGATTCCATAACAACTTAAGCATCAAGATAGAGAGTGCTTACAAACTCATGTCAAAAGTAGAAATATATCATTAAGCACTAATTACTATGATTAATTAATATAAAATCCCTAAAAAATATCAATTTTATAATATCTGAAAAAATAATCCCTACAGATTTTAATATCAGTATAATTTATTTTTTCATTTATGCCATATGTCCACCTCTCATAAAAATAAGAATTATCACATATATGGAGATAACAGTCAAAATATCTTTAACATTTATTTATCAAATAACTTATACATTATTAAGAGTATAGACAGCATACAAATTTAAAACATATACATACACCAAAATTCACACTCAAAAAACATAAAATAATCACTTTTCAATATACATCAAACACATAGAGAAAAGATAGGAATGAAGGACAGACTCTAACATGTCTAGTCAAAAATGTATAAATGGCATTTACTCCTGCTCAGGCCCAGAGAGCTCCTCTTGGACATTACTCTTGGATACAGTAATTGACGCCTTGCCCGCCTTCCCAAGAGCATGCACTGGCTCTGTTAAATAAACCAGTATCATAGGTATATATCCCTAGAGTTGTTAATTTCATTTTTATTCATTTTAATGAACTGAATATTCATTAATTTTAATTCATGTTAATTTCATTTTCTTTCATTAGGACCTAGAAGAAGGAAGAATGGGAAGAATAAAAAATGGAAAGAAGAAAAGAAAATTGTGTTTTCACTTAAGGATATCCATTCCTTTCCACATTTCTTACTATGAATTATCATTGGGAAATAAGTAATTTGGAATTCACAATAAAACCTTTTAATATCGGGGATCCCTGGGTGGCTGCCTTTGGCCCAGGGCGTGATCCTGGAGTCCCAGGATCGAGTCCCGCGTCGGGCATCCCGGCATGGAGCCTGCTTCTCCCTCTTCTTGTGTCTCTGCCTCTCTCTCTCTCTGTCTATCATAATAAATAAATAAATAAATATTTAAAAAATAAAAAACCTTTTAATATCAAAATTGGAAAATCCCTACAAGTCATTATAATTTTATCAGGTTAATGTTAAACCTGCTTTGTTTCCATACACTCTGCATAAGCATTAACGCAATCATTAAAACTAAAATGATAAAAGCCAGGAGATCCACAGTAACAATGCCTGACCTTAAAAAAGGTCCCTTTTACTAAAACTAGAACTGAATGGATAGCTTATGACAATGAAAAGGTAGTTTCAAATGTTCATTTTTTTTGATGCTGAAAAATGGATTATATATGGAAACTGTTTATCTGCATTTATAAATTCCTCTAAAATCTTCCCAAACTAATCTCCCATTCTACATGCTCTTCCTAGAATGCGACTTCGAACCCATTCTATCCCTATGTTTCCTCTCCTTGAACCTGGGCAGGGTTGTGACCATGGCAGATGTGGAGCTTTGTGACTTTTGAGGCTAGATCATAAGAGGTTTATATGGCTTACTCATGTTCTGAGAATTCAGCAACTGTGCAGTGAGGAAGCCCAGAGAGCCTGTGGAGGGTCATGTGGAAAGGAACCAAAGAAGGAGAGACAAAGTGCTCTGAGCCCTACCCAAGTTGAAGAAAATTAATCAAAATAAATTATTGTTGTTTAAGCCACTAAGTTTTGGTGTGGTTTGTTAATAGAAATAGATAACTGGAACTTCACCATGTACAAATACTTTAGCCTCAATTCAAAATCGATTGAAATTCACCAACTGCCTAGTGATACAAGGAGGACTATATCATCTCCACTTCAGAAAGAGAACCTTAGGAAGGCATCTTAAAGAATAAAGATCTTCTGGAGATCTAGAAATAAATGTATTCTAGGGAGAAAGATCAGCTCATACAAAACTATGGGATGTAGCAAAAAGATAACAGAAGAGATGACTGTTAGAATTAAAGTACTGAAACCAATGGGAGTTTTCATGGCCAGAGTGAGAAAAGACACAGATCAGCAAACTGATTATCATACTTTTATCTTGATTTTTATTGTGTAACCTATAAGAAACTACTGAAAGATTATTCTTTATGAAGAATGGAGCAGAAGCAAAATAAGAACAGTAATAAATAAACCATATAGAACAGTTTGAAGGCAGTTGAAATGATCCAGGTCAGAAGTAAAGAAGCAGTGAAGCAGAAAAGGAGTAATAGATTGTAGTATGTTGCAGAGGAATAATCCAGAGTAAGCTGAGGAGGCACAGTGTAGAACCTCTTCACTACTTCTTGTGTAAGTGACAACTTGGATAATGATTGTCATTAAACAGAAGGAATAAGATGGAGAAGGAGCATGTTAGGAAGGAAAACACAGCACAAGGTAGATAGTGTTGGAAGTGGTGATTGCATACATAAGCCTAAGGTCCAGGAAAAATATACGTATTTTGCCTAAAACCATCTCATCTTTTTTTTTTCTAAGTCAGAGTTAGAGCTGACAAGCTAGCTTCTTCTATATATTTTTGGAAACAATATTTTCTTGTCTTTATCTAATTTCACCCTACTTTCTTAATGTGGACTTTTAATTCAGATGGATCTGGCCTGAAATCAGAACTCTGCTCTTCATCAATCATGTGTCTCAAGGGCCATTTGGTTGCAGTGGTAAAGGCTGAGAAGGGAGAACCAGTGAAAATAGCATAAGTCAAAATAAAAGAAAAATAAATAAATAATGGTGAAATAATAAGGGTTCTAAAATAGAATGCATTTCTGAGGTATGAAAATATCAAATTAAAAACTGGAAGCTCATAAGTAATCAAGGTATCTTCTCTCAAGCTTGTTTATTTGTTTCATGTGCAACAGGTGCCAGATAGCATATATAGTTACAGGTAGCCCACCAAAGAGGGTACTAGCACATTTTCATAAGACAAGTGTCATCGAGATGACATAGCAAAAGTTGTTTAACATATAACTCTGGGCCAGTTAAGAGGAAAGCATTTTTAATGTAGATTAAAAATGACCTCCCACTATCTTCAGAAAAAGTTATTATTAGAAACATAACTCAGTATATGTGATATGTTACCAAAAAAAAAAAACTTGCTTCACAAGATTTATGTGAACTAGGCCTTATATTTGGAAATAGTAATAATGACAAGAACAACAGCAAAAATATCTACTATTAATACTTCTTATGTACTGACTACTATGCTAAATATTATAAATATGTATGCTCATTTAATAATCACAATAATCTTCAGAGGCACTATTTATAATTACCAACTTATAGAAAATTAAAGTTTAAAAACAGATTGAATAATTTATCTAAGATCATATACCTAGTTAATATTATACACAGATTTTGAAGTTACTCTAATCCAAATTACTATTTTATAAACTAAATTACTGAAATTATTTGAGACTCTTGTTTTTTCTTCTATAAAATGAGGATATATTGACTGACCTGTCATAGAACTTGAGATTTTTGCACGTGATTCACTTGAGTGAGTACATGGCACATATTCTGTACTCTAAAATATTTTTTTGGCTATTCTGATTTGATGAAAATTATCATTATAGTCAAGTGGAGTAGATACAGATCTTATGAATTATCTATCCATGGCTCAGAAAATAAATTGATGTGGGTATATTTTCAGGCAGTATGATCTGGATTATATGAATACTCTGCTTATCATAGGCAGAGAAAAGAATGCTTCTTTATATTTTTCTGTAAAAACTAATTAATTTTCTATTTAATTAAAATTGGTCCAGATATTAGTTACAAGACCAGGACTAATTGGCAGTATTTTAAGGGAAAAATATAAACAGTATGGCATGGAGAGACAATGGAACAATGTAAAACAGCCTTTACTTTAATGTCAAACTTACACTAAGCTCAGGTGAAGTAGAATATCATTTCCCAGAAACCACTCACCACATAATATTTGATGAGGTTACACTGTGAAAAACACTATGGAAAAATACAAACCAAACCCCCTACCCACTCCCCACCAAAAAGGTTGAAAACAGGAAATATCTGACATTACTTCTCAGCCTTTTAGCTAAAATCAAGTGTAGGCAATGACTTACTGAAGAAATAGGACAAAGAGATATAAGAATAATATAGGGACATCTAATAATATATTTGAAGATAAAATTTCATACCTTACACACATTGCATATATGTGCTGAGATGGTCCAGGACAATGGAATGAATAAATAGGAATAAATAAAGGAAATAAATAGAGTTATGCCAGGGAAAAAGGATAAGCACTATTATTATTATTATTATTGAAATACTGACATTGATTTAGGTAAAACAACTTTGTGGCCATAAACAGGAAACACACAGAATACTTTATGCATTTTTATTTGAAAAATGTAATCACCAGAACCTTTTGCTTAAAAAGATAAAAAATTAAATCAATCCAAGAGAAGTAAAAAGGACATTTGTTGATTAATGTAGCTGGGGAAAAAAGAAAAAAACTAACATTGCTCAGATAATTACAAAGAATTCCCTCTTTTTTTCTCTGCTCTTTGTAAACTGGCCTCCCCTGCTACAAATGGCACTTTATATATTGGGGAAATGCACCAGGATAGATTCATTTCAGTAATCTCAGTAGAAAGAGAATATTTTATTCTTCCATCATTTGTATAGTATTCCCAGAAAATATGCTGGATACGTATTCGTGTATTTCATAATTTATTCAACAACAACAAAAAGGCTATTTCTGTTTTATCACATGAATCTCCCACAGTTTCCCAAAAAGAATAAAGAGGTTCTTAACTTCGAACAATGCCCATTTTCAGGCCCATGTTTTCACCCAGAGAAAATTATCAGGTATTATCAGAAGGTTAAGGTATTTAGCTACTACTGAAAGTTTTATATTATGCTGCCCACGTTTCTAAGAGATTAATTGCAAGTTTATTAGAAGTAAATTAAGATGCTATTTACTGAAGCCTTGATAGACATTTGAATTACCCAATTATCATCTATACTAGGAATACAGTAATTTGTAAATAAGTGAGCACAGCCAAAACAATTTTAACTAACCACATAATCCCAGAAAATTTTAATTTAGTTATCATATATAAATTTATATGGCTCCTTGATTATTACTTCACTGGCCATCCCATGAAAGGGCAAAAAGAAGTTAAGACTGGGAATAATGTTAGGAAAAGTATCAACTTGTGAGGATTTTTTTGTCACAAGACTTTAGTAGCTTATGTATTGAAATAATATGTTATAAATTCAAATATGAGAGATTTCTACTTCTGACATGACAGGATAACAGGTACCAGGCTTGCCTTTTGCTTATCAACTCAAAAAATGGGCAAAACACATGAAACAACGATTTTCAGACATTGTACAACAGAGGTAAAAATCTCTGAGCCAAGGAAAAACAATGAAGTAACCCTCAATGGTTGCACCTGCTCTCTGCCTGGTAGCACTCTTGAGACCACTATAGAGAGAACCCAGGCAGATTCCAGGATTCCTTCTGAGTTAAAGAGACAGAGCTAGCAATTCAAGGAGATGACACAGAATTTGTGAGCCAAAATTCTGTAAAGGAGAGAGCTATGTAGTAAATGGGCCCCAGAAATTTGCATTAGACCCTTTGTCTTTGCTGGTGAAATACCATGAGATTGACCAAAAAACTACAGGGAACGTGTAAGGTGAGCAATTCCCAGATATAACACAAGGTTATTTGAATTATGATCAGTAACAGTAGAGAGAACATAGTGAACAGATGAGGCTTTCAGTAAAGAACTCAAAAAGTGTCAATTCTTAATACAAAGGCTGTATTATACCAAATACTTTAAACTGTATTATACCAAATACTCTAGACCTACTTTGATTTAAATGTATAAACAAGCCTAAATTATAATTCAACTACCAGTCAAAACAAAATGCAAGTCTTTAAAGGAAGACAATAAAAATCCAAAACACTCAACAATGGAGTTAATATATGCAATAATCAGCATTCAAACAGATATTACTAAAAGCAAGAAATGTGACCCGTAATGAGAAAAATTAATCGATAATAACAGACCCCAAAATGGCAGAGATGTTGGAATGAACAGATATGAATGTTAAAAAAGTCATTACAAAAATGTCCAAGTATTTAAAGTATGACCATAATGAACAAATAGAAGTTACAGAAAAGTACCAAATGGAAAGATTAAAAAATTAAGTATGCTATAGGACAAATTTACTAGTTAAGATTCAGAGCAGATGCTACAGAAGAAAAGAGCCTTTGAAATGTCACAGTTCTTGATTGCTATGGTGGTTACTTGTATATACATTTGTCAAAACTCATTAAACTGTAGAATTAAACTCAGTGAAT
The DNA here is from genome assembly GCF_048418805.1 of Vulpes vulpes. Taxonomy (NCBI): domain Eukaryota; kingdom Metazoa; phylum Chordata; class Mammalia; order Carnivora; family Canidae; genus Vulpes; species Vulpes vulpes. The sequence goes on along the minus strand of NC_132792.1, from coordinate 53,398,181 downwards.
GTTTTATATGTAAACTATTTGACTTTAGAAATAAAATTCCTTAATAGATTTGACAAAATGGCAAATCAAATACATTCATAAACGTCCACCTATTTTCCTGACAAAATATAAAAGAAAAATCCAAAATAGGTAAGTTTCTTACTCCCACCAGGAACTGGAAACAAATGAAGCTACTTAGAGGGTAATCTCTATGTTTGAGTAGAAATAAAAGTTGAAGCCATTCACTCCATTTATGGTCCTGGATTTTAAATGTGCTTCCTGAGAATGCACACTACGGGCCCACCAAGATCTAAGCTGTTAGCCAGCTCTTGGCCCATAAGACAAGGTGATGTCATGCTTGCTAGGCTGGCCCCAGAATGCAACTTCTAAATAGGTGTACGGCCAGAAATTGGATGTGTATTCCAAAAGACTTGTTAACATAAGCCTTGATTTGCAACTCTAAAGCCTAAAGAAGCTGGAATGTAACTATTAACACATTACACAAGGAGCCTTCAAAACTAGCGTATATATGGAAAAAATTCTGATGAAAATCTTCACAAAAATAATAATTTAAAAGCAGAAGAGAAAAGTCAGCTAAGAAAACAGATGCAAAAGACGAAAAAATTCCTTAGGGATAATAGAGAGATCTGAACACAGTGTTAGCCATAAATGCTTTTGTTAATCCCCCCAAAATAAAGGAAAAAATAGTACAGGACAGAATAAAGGACAGAAATTTTCATTAAATTCAAGGTAAACATAAATAACCAAGCAGTAATTTTGGAAATTAAAATACATTTAGTAAAAATTAAAATGCAGTATTCATACTACATGATGGCTTCCAAAATGCACCTAGCTCTAGAAGGAGATTATAGAAACAATGATGTAAAAGAAATATTTGAAGCATTGATAGTTGAAAGTTCTCAGGTTAAGAAAATCCCATAAACAATTTAAAGTGCATGGTGTGTTGATTTTTAGACACACCATACTGAAACTGTGAAACATCAAGGACAAATTCTGAAAGCAACCAAAAAAAAAAGCAAGATGACTAAAAAGTAATAATTGGATTTACAGAAAACATCATTTATTTTAAAAAGTAGGCAGACGATATTAGATAATATTTTAAGTATTGAGGGCAAAAGATGGTGAATCTAAAATTTAATGCCAACTAAACTGTCATTTGAAAAAAGAAAGTTTACAAAACTGTTTTCAGTCATATTAAGATTATTTAACATATCGCTTCAAAACTAAAAAAAAACTGATAGTTTCGTATTACAAGTAATTCAATGAACTGATAATAAAAATTAATAATGATACAAAAGCTTTTCCAGAGATAAACAGGGACTTTGATCTGCATATTAAAAGACTACAAAAATTAATAGATTTATCAATACTGATACATATTCTAATATCGATAGATTTCAAATTAAGCAAATAATCCTTTGGGCATGTGGACAAAATGATCAAATCTCCTGAGAACATAAATAGCAGATTAACTTCAGACTCTTCTTAGCAAAATTAAATGTTAGCACACAATTAAGTAACATATGAAAGTCTTCAGGGGAAAAAATAGTTGATCTTAGAGTATTTGGAACTCAGTAAATCATCTTTCCATTAAAAAATAACGAATAAAAACTTCTGAAGACGCAAGAACCCAGAAAATACATTTTCCAGTTATCTTTGGAGAGACTCCTAGAAAACAAACTTCATACATGATATTCTTTCACTCTGTTTAAGGGATGAATTCATATCAATTATATATTTAGTTGTTTGCTGTTAGTTTAGAGAAATGCAACTGATTTCCATATATTAATCTTATACCCAATCATCCTTCTTAGCTTTTCCACTGTTTCTAATTATTGTTGGTACAGTCTTCTGGGGTTTTTAAAATACAAATTCTTTTTAATTAACAAGTTGGATCAATACAATGACCTCAATGGATAAAATTAATTTTAGAAAAGAAATAGATATTAGGGTTCAAGAAATGGAGATGCCTATTATTTTCATGAATAAGAAGAAATATTATAAAAATATGTTGTTTTCAAATTAATCCACGAAGTCAATGAAAATCCAAACTAAATCTCATTGAGATTTTTCACTAAATTTGACACATTTATTTTGAAATGCATGTGGAAAATAAGGGCCAAATATAGCCAGGATATTTCTGAAGGATAGAGGACTTGCAAAACCAGGTAAAAGGACTTATTGTAAAGTAATAGCAATAGCAATTTAAACAGCATAATACTGATAACTATAGACATATGAAATATACATACATAATTATTATCTATAATTATCTAAATATAATTATGTAATAAATGTATCTAACTATATATCCATATATAACTAAATATAAATATCCAACTATTATATAATATTTTTCATAATAATTTCAAATGAAATAATGTAGAGAATCCAGAAAGAGATCCACATATATATGTGATTTTTATATAAAAAGGCAACATATCACATCATTGAGAAAGAAGGAATAACAAATGAAGCTGGAAAAAATATATAAAGTAAAACTATTAAATTGCTATAAAGGTTAACAAATAAAGGTTATGTGGATTGGGGATTTAAATATTAAAACAAAAAAACAAACAAATTTTTATTGGGTTTTTCAGTCTGCTTAGGCTGCCATAACAAAATAACATATGCTGGGTAGTTTAAATAAGAGATTTGTTTTCTCACAATTCTGGAAGCTAGAAGTCTGAGATTAAGGTGCCAGTATGGTTGAATTCTGGTAAGAGCTCCCTTCCCCTTCCTGGTTTGCATATGGATGCCTTCATATAGCAGAGAGAAAGAAAAAGCAAGTTCTCTGGCATCTCTTATAAGGGCACAAATCCTGCCATGAGGACCCTACCTTCATGATTTCATCTCAACTTAATTATATCCCAAAAGCTTCAGCACCAAATATAATCATATTGGAGGTTAGGACTTCAACATATGAATTTGAAGTGGGAACAATTCAGTCCATAATGTAGGAAATAGGTGAATATCTTTTAGAGCTTGAAACAGAGAGAGAGTTCTTAAACAAGAAATTAATTCTTGCAAGCAGCAAAACACTGTCATGAAATTGTATTTTTAACAAAAAGTAATACAACTTCCATATATATGCTGCAAGTTATGATGAAAGAACTGGGTATTACTCCTTTGGAAGAAGGAAAGAGAACATTCTTGATTTTACATGAGATATTTATACTATATTAGGTTGGAACATTCAAGAACAAATAATAAAATAATTATTAATTAAAATTAGATAGCATATTTCTATTATTAAACTGGATAGCTAAAAGTAGTTTTATATTCCATACCAGAATAGGTTCAGAAAGATCAGCATTCTTAATCACTGGTGGTATAAGCTGAAATCCAAATAAAATTTAGGAAAAGTAAACTGAAAATCTATATCAAGAATCTAGAAATGGGTCTTAAAAATATCACCTCATATTTCCAACTAAAATAGTTACAAAAATATTTAACTTAAATACTATTTATAAGAAGAAATTTGGAAATCAATTCACTATTTACCCAGTAAATATTTGTCGAGTGCCTATGATGAGTCAGTATTAAGTGCTTGCAAAAGTGCATGCTCCTGGTCTCTGGGAACTTCTAAATTGAAAGTGGGGGCTAAAGGTGAAAATACAGACAATAAACAAATAAATATAACATAGGAGATGTGTCAATAAGTACTATGAAAAAGGGATGCTATTCTGTACAGCTAGCAGCTTCTCTATGTCAAATAATATGTCAGAAAAGAGTCCTGAACAAAGGTGCAGGCTTCTCCCTTTGGGCAGCAGTAAGGACAACTGTTGTATGGTTTGAATGACATTGAGGCCCTCATGGTCAACTAGAACTGAGACAAAATGTAGTGTCAAGTTTCCTATAGAATTGGCACAGTGGATGGTAGTTTTGGAATCCAGTCTAAAGAAGGAATCCAAATGTCTATCTTACTAAAAATTAATGGGATGGATCAAATCTGATTTTCCTAAGATTTTTGCAAATATTTGAAAAGGGGACAGTAGGGAATGGAAAAGACATCATTCAACCTCTAGGACTGCAGTCAAATGATAGATGGCATTTAATCTAATCCTACTCCGCACTTCTCTAACTATGTGAACTACTGACTTTAATTCCAGCTAAAAGTCCCTTTATCCAACTAATCAGGATAGTCTTTTAAAAACTTCTTTAAATATTAGAACATTGACAAAGGACACATTTAATTATTTTGGAAGTCAATCAGTAAAATAGCCATAACTCAGTGAGAAAATGAGTAAAATGCAATAAATAATTTCTTCAATTAAAGTCACCAAGAAGCCAGTGAACACATTTCTCTTCAAATATAAATATATGCTGTATGTCATAATCTTTTACTTAGCTTTTCTCAAACGTCACTATATTTTTTAATAAGACAAATATACTTTAGATGAGAGAACATACACATTTTACTGGTTGCCTTATCTCTTCTTTCCATGTCTACCCATTCATATAAATTACCCATCTTTATATGTATTACAAATATATTTTATTTTTTATTTATATATTAATATTCATATTAAATATATTTTATCATATTACATTAAATAATATTAATATTATTTATATTTTACGTTTTTTATTCCAACCCCTTCTAAGACAAATTTTTTTTTAATCTGGTAAAAGGCATTATTCTATTCTCTTTGTATCCAATAAAGATAGTGAAACACTTGCTGGGCAATGAAAGCTGTACAGGAAATAGCAGAAAAATACATTAAGGAAGTTTTAAAATAAACTATTTCAAGAACAAAATGAAAATGCTAAAATTCCTAATTCAGACATTTTACATCCCTGGTTATTACACTGATGCAATACAAGTAAATGCATTCTATAAAGGATATTGAAAAATAATGAAGAGAAGCTTTTGAAAGCATATATCTTGAGGAATGTTACATTTTTAATTTGGAAAAAATTCACATATTCTGAAATCTTAGAAAAAGAACTTTCTCCCTAGACCCCTGATTGCAAGTTCCCTATCAGAAATGAATTGTTTGGGATGTTTAGAAGTGAAGAATTAATCCCAAAACATAGACCTTTTTCTAATAGAAAGGAATATAAATTCTCAAAATATTATATTCCTTGTATTTTCCTTTTTGTGGTTCAAAAGCTCATGGGTCCCCTTCAGTTTCCTAATAATCAAAAGCTAGATATGGATGGGGGAAAAAAGGAAAAAAAAAAAAAGACTCTACTATTCTGGATTTTTTCCCCAATGAATTAGCATTTTATAATGTGCTGCTGATAAAGTAAGATTATACTGTGTTGTTGTTTAGAATAAAAAGGAACTCTTTCCCTGCTAAGGAATCTGTATGAAGGAATCTCTCTGAAGCATCACACAACCAGAAGGGTGCCATCTTAGCCACTTGAGTCAACCACATGAGCTCCATCACCATCTGATTCTTTCTCCTCCTTCCTCAAGTTTTTCAAAGTCTGGGGATCAAAGAGAATCCAAATCTGCACTAAAATTGCCATATATATATATTTTTTTTTTTTTAACTGAGAAATGTGCTTTTCCAAACTGCCAAGTTTCCTAAAAAGCAGGGTAAAACCAGGTTACCTTCTCTGTAAGACTTCCCCTGCAGAGGGGAGCTTTCCTTTCTACTCTTCACACCACAATAAAAGAGGAGGAAACAAAGTAACTGAGGACATGATTTCTAGGCAGAAGATGTGAAGATATCCTATTATTTTCTCTCCTACTGAGCTAGGTAACAATCTGTATTGGTTTATTAGGTACTGTTACTCAAATAAAAATAATTAAGACAATCACCCTGGTGATACAAAAATGTAAGCCTCTCAAAGATAACAGGAAGTAGGCTAGCTTCTGCTTTTGTACTTGACTGTGAATTGAAGGGATTTTACTCATTCAGATTCCTTAGATATTGTTATAATGGCTTATTTAAGGAATAATAAATTTACATCTTTAAATCGAGATTTATTTTGCCTAATGAATGTGTCATTACAATGGTTTATATCTAGAAAAATTTTCCTTGGGAATTTTAAAGGCCACATAAGTAATTTGCTATTATAATTGTAATACAATCCCTTTTAAAATTGGGAATGTTATAAAATACTAATAAAATCTTAATATAGAAATTTGCAGGTGATTTGCATGTCAATCCTGTGGAAAATCATGGCATGTTATTTTGCTCACTTTGTTAAATTATGCGACCTTACAGATAAAAAAAGGTCAAACTTGGTCTAGAACTCATGTCTTTTCTTTGTAAATCTACCTCTTTTTGCCAAAAACTGATTTTGAGCCCAGTTAAATATTAAAAGGTTTTATCAAGTGAGACTGAAAATTCTTTGAAAGGTTCCAAAAATGGGATTGTCTCATTTATTACTGAGTTATACCTAAAGTGAAAGTTAATCAGCAATAGCCTCACACCTGAGCTTGCACTTCTGAAAGTTAAGCAGCAGCAGCCACATTCAGAAACCATGCTTTCCACAGTTCACAGTCAATCCCTAAACAAGTTTGTTTCTGAAAGTTGTCCCCTCCTGAAACACCTTGTTTCCTAAAACCCTATATAAAATCAGTATTTTCTTTGGTAAAAGACACTGTGTTTTGAAATTAAAACTGTCCCTTGATTGTCAAGAGTAAGGAAAGGAGATTATGAATGAATGTGTCCTGGATATAATGAGTTTGCAATAACTTTGAGATATCTTTGAGAAGACTTCAAGGAGCCATCGTGTAATATATGAGTCTGGAGCTTAGAAAAGACTTCTAGGCTGAGAAAAAAATAAAGAGGCAACTACCTATGGAACTCCATATATTTCTGGCTTAAAAGAAGGTACACCTATAAGGAGATAGAGAAAAGACAGAGAAGGGATGGTCAAAAAAGAGGAGGGAAATCTAGAGAATCTGTGTCATGGAAGCCAAAGAGTCTCTCAAGAAGATGGGAGTAGTCAACAATGTTGAATGCTATGGAAAGGTCACGTAAGATGAAACTGGAAAAAAATGACCCAAGGAATTAGTGATCTGGAAGTCATTTGTGCACTCAGCAAGAGCAATTTTGCTGCAGTGATAGGAAAAGGAATCAGACTGGAGTTAATTAAAAGAAGAAGTTGAGGAAATGGACATGAAAAAGTGAGTAGTAAAAAGAGTATCCAGTCCTGTTAATATATTTCATGAGGAAGAACAAGAACTGTCTAGGTAGACAGCTGAAGAGGGAATAGGGTTTTATGGGAGGAGGAATGGGGATAATTTGGTTGTTTTTAATGAAAAATTCCCAAAGTATTAAAAAGTATCAAATTGCATTTTCAATAAACTCTATTTTCTATTAACAACAACATTTTAGCAAATTATCATAGGAATATTATTTACAAATACAGATTCCCCAAAAAGATGCATTATACACTCCAGCTAAAACCAAAACAGTCCATGTCTAATTAGAATTAGAATCTAATTAGAATCATACTCAAAGAGTTGCCAATTTCACTCTTTGCATTTTAGTATATTTTAAAGTTTTGTCAGCCCAGGACTACTGACTTCTAGTTCATAATCATGTTTTATTTCTTAATAAAGTTTTGCTTTTATTTCTTGTGAACTGTTAAAGTCTCTATTAACAATTATATTGAGAAGAGATTTTTAAAGCTTCTATTAACATTTATATTGAGGAAAGATTTCCAGAGCAGGTGTCAGCTGCATTTAAACACATGGATTAGCATGGAGTACCAGAAAGTAAATTGTTAAGTGATCTTAAAAGAAATAGACTTGTTATCATGCTTTTCTTTTTCCTTGACAGCATTGTTCATTGGTTGGATTGCTATTCTGTGGAAAGGTAAAAAAGTAAATAATTGCTCTTGGAGGCAGAATATGACTCCACTACAGTTCAAAGGCTATATTATAATAATGCCAGAAACCCACAAGCCAGTAGATGGTAAAACATTTGATGACTATATGAAATTAATTAAGACCTGAAAAGAGAACAAAGACACATGTTCACTTGCATAATTAATTGGGAAGAAAGGGCTACTAAAATATTACACACGAAAAAGGGTTTATCATCAAATTTGCATGACCACAGAAATGCTTTCAAAGGTAATGAATGGAAGAATTAACAAATGCAGCTGACTGACCAAGGAGTAGCATTATTTCAACCAAAGGTCATTGCAGTGTACCTCTTGAATACTTTGCCAAAGAATATCTGAATTTCTCCTTTGAATAAACAAGTATTTCAACACAAGAAAAGAACAAAACGACCCTTATCCCAGAAAGGCTTTGATCCAGGAGGTAAACAAGAACAGAGTGCTGCAAATACTGGGAACAAAGGATTTTATAACATTCCCGAGCCTTTCAGTCTTGTCAGAATTTGAAGAGATAATTGTATCATGCCAATGAAACTTCCCAATGACCTGCTGCCAGTGTGGTCAAAAGCCAGGCACCTGCCAGCAGTACCCTTTCAATGGGGAAATTAGAAGATAAACTCAGCTGGTTATCTGCTCCTGTTTCAGATCTGGTACAAGTATGTCTAACTCCACACAGAAGTGTGAATACCTGAACTTTGCTCACAACATTAACTGCTTTTTCATCTTCTAAGTTAAAGTCACAATAAAACCAATAGTTAACATTCACTGAACAGGCTACTATGTGCCAACAAATGGGCTATTTCCCTTCTATATATCATTCATTCTCTTAAACAAATTATGTTGATATTACAATTATTATTTTTTGTATGAAGATATTGAACCATAGAACTATTAAGTATATTTTAAAGTTCACATAGCTAGAAATATGATAATAAGGATTTAAACTCAGGCAGTCTAACCCCGAGGATAAAGACTTTAAACTACAAATTTAGAGGGGCAACTGACTGGCTTAGTTGGAAGAGCATGTGACTCTAGATCTTGGGGTTGTGTGTTCAAGCCCCAGGTTGGGTGTAGACATTACTAAAAAATATAAACTTTAAAAAAAAGAATAAATCAACTACAAATTTAGATGGAATTGTTAGGTGCACTTGAAGGTGAATTTTTTTTTAATATATAACTTTATCTTGTAGCAATGCTTTCTTTCCATGCTGAAATTATATTGAATATTTTTTTCTGTTCAAAGTTCTTAACATTTACATTTAATTCTATATATTTTATTACATATTTTTGCTTATCTTTTCTACATTTTCTTTTGAAGACTTTATATAATTATTTTATTTCTTTGCATTTTATAAATAAAAATAAATCATTAGTCTTCACTTTTTCTTTCACCATTTGTACCTCTAGTATTTCTGTGGCTTTTTCACTTTAATTTTAATGTTTAAAATGTGTTTATCATATTTTTTACCTCTTTTTAACATTTAAGATACCTTTTATGATTGTTTCTTCCAATAGAGCAGACTAAATGTCTTAAAAGACCTCTTTACATTAACAAGAATAAAATGGAGCAAATGTCCTTCAAAAGGCATTGCTAAACTGGTACAGAAATAAGAAAAATTCCTCAGGGATAAAAGTTAAAAGGTAATGGAAACCAGAGTATGAAACTGAAATTTTACATATGTGTTTCCTATGGGTACTTCTTGATTTCTGAAACCAATAGGATTGAACATTACAAAGCCCAAGGCCCAAAGACAAAGTCATGGTCCTACTCAAAGAGTATACCTAGAATGTAGACTCCCAGAATCAGGACCCTCAGATAAAGCAATAATTTCTAAAAACTACGTTTGGTTTATAGCAATAGGCAAGTTAACATACTATCAGTGTAATTGAAGAAACCCTTAAGTAAAAAATTAAACTTGTCCTGGGTTAGTAACTTGCTGGGCCACATGTGAAAAACTAATGTAAATCTTAACTGGGGACACACACTAGTGTGGATCTCCCAATATGCCCAAAGATTAAGGCCCCTCTCTGCAATGAGTTTATAATAAAAATATCACAATACATGAAGAAAACAAATTACTATAAGCAAGAGTCAGTAACTTAAGAGTCAACATAACTACAGCAATAATAACTTCAGATATCTCTTTGTTGAATAAATACAATATATGATGTCTAAAATTTCTAAAAAGTAAAACATACAAATGAAAATAAAAATAAAGAATAAGATGTTTCCATCCTTGACCTCCTACAGCCATTTCTGAACAAAGAGGCACAAGTGATCATTTTAATATATATGTTGGATCTGATGATTCCTCTGTTTAAACTCTGTTATGGCTCCCATCTCATTCAGAATGGTCTATAAGGCCCTATGTGATCTCACCACCATTACCTCTTCTCCTCCTTTCTCCCTCCTCATGAACTGGCCCCCTTGCTTTCTTTGGCCTCACTGTAGTTCCTTTGCATTGGCCAATAAATCTGCTTAGAACTATCTTCTCCCAGATATCTATATCATTCACTTCCTCACATCTTAATAATCTTGCTCACCTTCTTAATGACACTTTCCATGAACACCCTTTTTAAAATGGTAACCAACTTCCTACCACAACACTAACATATCTTATAGCATGATCATGCTTATTCTATGTTTTCTTTTACATGATACTTCTTGCCTCCAATGGACTTAGTATATCCATTGTTTACTGCCTATGTTGTTCTACTATGCTTTATATGAACAAAGATCTTGCTTTTGTCTGTGTTTATTTTTCATTAAAATATCCCAAGTGCCTAAGAAATACCTGGCATAGTAGGCAAATTCACTGAATTAATATTATCAAATAAAGATCAGGCATATTTGAAAAATAACTGAGAAAATTCATTAATACTAGACTTTAATCAATGGTGTGTCTGGGTGGCTTAGTCAATTAAACATCCAACTCTTGATTTTGGCTCAGGTCATGATCTAAGGGTTGTGAGATTGAGCCCCATGTTGGGCTCTGCACTGGGTATGGAGCCTGCCTAAGATTGTGTCTCCCTCTTCCCGCACACTTGTATGCTCTCTGTCACTCTCTCTCTCTTTCTCTCTCTTAAGATTTTATTTATTTATTTGACAGACAGAGAGAGAGAGAACAAGCAGAGGGAGAAGCAGGCTCCTCACTGAGCTGGGAGCCTGATATGGGGCTTGATCCCCAGACCCTGGGATCATGACCTGAGCCAAAGGCAGATGCTTAACTGACTAAGTCACTCAGGTGTCCCCCTCTCTCTTAGAAAAAAAAAAAAAAAGATAACTTCTAAAGGATGAAATTGCAAAGGGAAAAAAATAACTCCAGAAGGAAATTGCAATATTACAAAAGTTATAGTGAGTAAAGACATAGGTGGACACCTGTATAAATCTAAACATATATTTATTTATTTTCTAACATGATAAAAATAATTTTAAATCTAAGGGATTCGTAAAATAAGGTGGTACTAAATGCCTGACAATGTAAAGTCAATTAAAATTAAGAAACACACAAAAAATCCAAAAAATGAACATTGTCTAGAGATAAAGCAATCAAGATACACAGACTCAATAATGATAATATGTTAAAGTTATCAGACAATGACATTAAAATAATTATTACCAGTCTTTATATTATACATATATGCTAACAATATTTTTTCATAAAAAGAAAAAACAAGCAATTAAAAATAATTAATGCAGTAGTTTATAAATATTGATCAATGGGATAGAACAGAATTACCAAGTAGAACTACACATATACAGTCAATTGATTTTGACCAATATATCAAGATAATTCAGTGGAGCAAGAGTTGTCTTTCCAATGAGTAGTGCTGGAACAACTGAATCTGCATACAAAATAAATGAATAAATAAACTAACTGTCTACCTTTACCTTTCAACATAAAAAAATTAACTTAAAATGGATCATAGGCCTTAATCATAATTGATAAAAGGAAAATATTGGTAAGTTGAACTTAACAAAAGTTAAGACTTCTAATCTTTGAAAGACCACAATTAAGAAAATGTAAAAATATGACACTGAGTGGGAAGAAATATTTATAAAACTTACATTTATCTATTAAATAGCTTTTATTTTAAATATATTAACATTTACCACTTAATTATAAGTAAACAAACAACAAAATTTTAAAAATGGGCAAAGTATTGCAACAAGTATTTCGTCAAATAAATGTGAATAGTAGATAATCACATGAAAAGATGTTTAGGATGATTTTACTCATTAAGAAAATGTCAATTAAAACCACAATAAGGGACAGTGCGGGTGGCTCAGTGGTTTAGCGCTGCCTTGGGCCCAGGGCCTGATCCTGGAGACCCGGGATCGAGTCCCACGTCGGGCTCCCTGAATGGAGCCTGCTTCTCCCTCTGCCTGTGTCTCTTCCTCTCTGTCTCTCTCTCTCTCTCTCTGTGTCTCTAATGAATAAATAAATAAAATCTTAAAAAATAAATAAAACCACAGTAAGATACCACCACACAGTTTCTGGAATGACTTAGAAACCAAACAACAATAACAAAACAGATGATATGAAGAACTTACAAAGTCCAGTGCAACTGGAACTCACATATGTGGTGGGAAATGCAAATGTTATAGCACTTAGGAAAATAGTTTCTTTCCTCTAAATTAATCATACACTGGCCATTGGATACATAGGACGGAGTAGGGAGACTCCTAGGCTTGCCTCATCCCTTGAACATAGCTAGATAAATACCAAATCACTTTGAACACACAAGAAATCAATCTGAGGACTGAGAGAGCAAAAATTTGTGACTAGCAGTGAAAAAACTGCCTCATCATGGAAGGTAGAAGCTGTGGAGAGTTGATTTGGGAGACAGAAGAGCTGCAGGTGCCGTGATGGAGAGGAAGCACTGATCATGAGGGAAAAGTGAGAGTGAAAGTATACATGGGGAACCTCACAAGAAAAACTCCCCAAATCATTGACTGGCAAAAAGAGAGGGGCTGAATACCACAAGTTTTTATAAGCAGCTCAGTGCAGACTCAAGTTTCAGAGGTCTGGGCCATCACCAAGGTTGCACCTAGCCGGCTTAATGGTGCTCTTGTGGGAAAGGGACCTGGGAACGGGCAACTTAGTCTGAGAATCCCCTAGGTCTCACAAGGAGAAGCAGTTCCCCTGCTTGGGGTGCATTTGGGAGAGATGACACAGCCTCCTGGCAGGCAAAAGACCTGCCAAGCATCACTGAGCTGCCCTGTTCACTAACCTAAGAATGGGGATGCTGGCTGAGGGCAGTGAGCCTTAGTACCTTGGTTCTGCTGTGCTTTACCATAACCCTGAACCACTGCATGGTCACACAACTGACTTCTGGGACAAGCCAACACTGGCCACAGAAATAAATGACGTAGAAACAAATAAACAAACAACAACAACAACAACAACAAAAACCCACTAGGACAGATCAGAGACACTAAGAGGTGGTGCTTTGAAAGCATTAATAAAATTGATAAAACCCTGCCACACTTCTCAAAAAGAAAAGAGAGGGCAGCCTGGGTGGCTCAGTGGTTTATCGTTGCTTTCAGCCCAGGGCATGATCCTAGAGACCCGGGATCCTGTTCTGCATCGGGCTCCCTGCATGGGGCCTACTTTTCCCTCTGCCTGTGTCTCTGCCTCTTGCTCTTTAGTGCTCTCTCTCCCTTTCTCTCTCTCTGTCATGAATAAATTAATAAAATCTTAAAAAAAAGAGAGAGAAAGAAGTCAAATGAATAAAATAATGAATGAAAGAGGAGAGATCACAAACAACACCACAAAAATACAAATGATTGTAAAAGAATATTATGAAAAATTATATGCCAACTGCTGGGCAATCTGGAAAAAATGGATAAATTTCTAGAAACATACAAACTACCAAAACTGAAACAGGAAGAAATAGATAATTGGAAGAGTCCCATAACCAGCAAAGAAATTGAATCAGTTTTCAAAAATCTCCCAAAAAACAAAAGTGCAGGGCCAGGTAGCTACCCAGGGAATTCTAGACATTTGAAGAAGAATTAATTCCTATTCTTTTCAAACTGTTCCAAAAAATAGAAATGGAATGAAAACTTCTAAACTCATTCTGCAAGGCCACCATTACCTTGATTCCAAAACCAGACAAAAACCCCACTAAAAGGAATTACAGGACAATATCCCTGATGAACATGGAGGCAAAAAATCCAACAAGATACTAGCAAATTGAATCCCACAGTACATTCTAAGAATTATTCACCATGAACAAGTGGGACTTATTCCTGAGCCACAAGGGTGGTTCAATATTCACAAATCAATGTGATATACCACATAAATAGAAGAAAGATTAAGAACCATATATGATCCTCCCAATAGATGCAAAAAAAGCATTTGACAAAATAACAACAACAATAACAACAACAATAACAACAACAAAAACAACCCTCAACAAAGTAAGGATAGATGGAAACCTCAACATCATAAAGGCCATATACAAAAAGCCCACAGCAATATTATTCTCAATGGGGATAAACTGAGAGCCTTCCCCTTATGGTCAGGAACAAGACAGGGATGTCCACTCTCACTATTACTATTTAACTAGTTCTGGAAGTCTTAACCTCAGCAATCAGACAACAAAACAAAACAAAACAAAACAAAACAAAAAGGCTTCCAAATCATCAAGAAATCAAACTTTTATTATTTTCAGACGACATGACACTCTATGTAGATAATCTGAAGATTCCACCCAAAAATTGCTAGAACTGATACATGAATTTAGCAAAGTCACAGGATATAAGATCAACCTACAGATATCCATTGGATTTCTATGTGCCAATAATGAAGCATCAGAAAAATAAATCAAGGAATCAATCTCTTTTACCATAGTACCAAAAACAATAAGATACCTAGGAATAAACTTAACCAAAGAGGTAAAAGATCTGTACTCTTATAAACTATAGAACATGTACGTAAGAAACTAACACAAAGAAATGGAAAAAACACTCCATGATCATAGATTGGGAAAAAGAAAAAGAAAAGAAAAGCTGGCACTGCATGGGTGGCTCAGCTGGATAAGCATCCAACTCTTGATTTCAGCTCACATCATGATCCCGGGGTTGTGAGATCAAGCCCTGTGTTGGGCTCTGAATTCAATTCAGAGTCTGCTTGAAATTCTCTTCCTCTCTCTCTTCCCTCCCACAACTCTTTCTCTCTCCCTCTCTCTCTTTCAAGTAAATAAATAAAACCTTCAGGAAAAGAAAAGACAGAAAAGAAAAGAAAAAAAAGAAAAGAAAAGAAAAAAAGAAAAGAAAAGAAAAGAAAAGAAAAGAAAAGAAAAGAAAAGAAAAGAAAAGAAAAGCTGGAGTATCACCACTCCACACTCATGCTATGTTACAAAGCTATAATCAATAAGACAGTATGATACTGACACAAAAACAGACACATAGATCAATGGAACAGAGTAGAAAATCCAGAAATAGACCCACAACTATATTGTCAACTAATCTTCAACAAAGCAGGAAAGAATATCCAATGGAAAAAAAGACAGTCTCTTCAACAAATAGTGTTGGGAAAACTGGATAGCAACATGCAAAGGAATGAAACTGGACCACTTTCTTACAACATACACCCCCCAAAAATTAAAAATGGATGAAAGATCTAAATGTGAGACAGAAAACCATCAAAATCATGAAGGAGAACACAGGCAGCAACCTCTTTAACATTGGCCATAGCAATTTTTCACTAAACACATCGCCAGAGGCAAGGAAAACAAAAGCAAAAATGAACAATTGAGACTTCATCGAGATAAAAAGCATCTGCAGAGTGAAGAAAACTATTCATAAAATTAAAAGGCAGCCTACTTAATGGGAGAAAAGCTTTACAAATGACGTATCTGTTAAAGGTTTAGTATCCAAAATCTATAAAGAACTTATCAAACTCAATACTCCAAAAATAAATAATCTAATTTAAAAATGGGCAGAAGACATGAATAGACATTTTTCCAAAGAAGACAACCAGATGGCTAACAGACACATGAAAAGATGCTCAGCATCACACATCATCAGGGAAATACTAATCAAAATTATGATGAGATATCACCTCACTCCTGTCAGAATGGCTAAAATTAACAACACAAGAAACAACAAGTGTTGGAGAGGATGAGAGAAAGGAAAAATCACTTGCACTGTTGGTAGGAATGCAAACTGGTGTAGCCACTTTGGAAACAGTACGGAGTTTCCCTAAAAATTAAAAATAGAACACCCTACAACCAAGCAATTGCACTACTAGGTATTTACCCAAAGGATACAGAAATACAGATTCAAAAGGGTACATATATCTTGATGTTTATAGCAGTATTATCAACAATAGCTACACTATGGAAAGAGCCCAAATGTCCATTGAATGATGATTGGATAAAGAAGATGTGGTATATATATGAAATGCAATATTACCCAGCCATCAAAAGGAATGAAATATTGCCATTTGCAATGATGTGGATAGAGCTAGAGTGTATTGTACTAAGTGAAATGAATTAAGCAGAGAAAGACAAATACCATATGATTTCACTCATGTGGAATGTAAGAAACAAAACAGATAACATACGGGAAGGGGTAAAAAAGAGAGAGGGAAACAAACCGTAAGAGACTCTTTACAATAAAGAGAAAACAGGGTTCGATGGAGGGTAAAGGGTTAGGGATGGGCTAAATGGATGATGGGTATTAAGGAGAGCATTTTGTGTGCTGAGCACTGGGTATTATATGTAAGGGATGAATCACTAAATTCTACCCCTGAAAACAATATTGCACTATATGCTAACTAGAATTTTTTTAAAAATTGAAAAAGAAAAAAATAAAGTATCATAATCATAAAAAGAAAATATACATATATATTACGGAATATTATTCAGCCATATAAAAGAATGAAATCCTGCCTTTTTTAACAACATGGATGGACATTGATGGTATTCTATGAAGTGAAATAAGTCAGACAAAGAAAGACAAATACTATACCACTTTAGGCAAGTTCTGAAAGAAGCTGAAGACAGAAAGAAATCGAATAGAATTATGGTTGCCAGGAGCTAGGGATGAGGAAAATGGGGAGGCGTTTGTCAAAGGGTATAAACTTCCAGCTCTTAGAGGAATCAGTTCCGGGGATCTAATTACAGCATCATGACTATGATTAACAGTACTGTACTATATACTTCAAAGTTTCTAAGAGAGTAGATCTTAAAAGTTATCTCATGCATATACAAAATGGTAACTATGTGAAGTAATAGAGGTTTTAACTAACCTTATTGTGGTAATCATTTTTTAACATATACAAGCATCAAATTGTCACATTATACACCTTAGACATCCTTCTGTTATATATATTCCTTGTGTCAATACTATTTCAGTAAAGGTGGGAGGGAAAAAAAAAGGAAAATACAGAAAAAATAAAGTTAATTGTACATTTGCCATAGGATCCAAAAATCCAAGTCCTGGGTATTTACTCAAGGGAATAAAAAAAAAGAAAAAGAAAAAAAGAAAAAAGAAAAAAAGAAAATAAAAACACAGGTCCACACAAAAACTTCTACACATATGTTTATAGTGAATTCATTCATGACAGCCAAAA
The DNA here is from genome assembly GCF_048418805.1 of Vulpes vulpes. Lineage (NCBI taxonomy): Eukaryota > Metazoa > Chordata > Mammalia > Carnivora > Canidae > Vulpes > Vulpes vulpes. The sequence continues at coordinate 53,380,782 of NC_132792.1, read as the reverse complement.
ACTAGAAAGAAGACAAATATCCATCAACAAGTAAATAGACAAAGCATGGACACCCATACAATGAAATTCTCAGCAATGAGATAACTGAGCAGTAAATAGAACTAAACTACTGATTACACAATAATAAGAAACACAAAAGCACTATAGTGAAGGAAGCCACATACAAAAATCTACACACGATGTGATTCATTTATATGACATTTTACAAAAGGCAAAACTATAAAAGTGAAATGAAATAAGTGGTTTTCAGAAGGTGGGGCTGAGGGAAGTCTATTAGCTTTTCCTGGTTTTGAACTTTAAATAAATGGAGTCATACAACATATCTTTTTTAGGTCTAGCTCCTTTTGGTCAACATTACATTTGTGGTCTTTATCCACATTTTTGTGTACAGATAAAGATTTTCAAGTATTCACTTGCACAGCTATGCCACAAATGTCAAATAGACTGCTGGTATCATATTCACATTTTAAAACTACAGCAAAATATACAACATAATAGCCTAATCAAGTAAAATTATTTTAAAATTCTTGTCGTAGGTCAGCCCGGGTGGCTCAGCGGTTTAGCGCCGCCTTCAGTCCAGGGTGTGATCCTGGAGACTCAGGATCAACTCCCACATTGGTCTCCCTGCATGGAGCCTGCTTCTCCCTCTGCCTATGTCTCTGCCTCTCTCTGTCTCTCTCTGTGTTTCTCATAAACAAATAAAATCTATAAAAAAAATTTTTAATTAAAAAAATAAAATAAAATAAAATAAATTCTTGTCGTAGTTAAGCATTAGAAAAAGGAAATTGGATTTTCCTTACCATATCACTTCTTAAACACACGTTGAAACTCAGTATATACTTATAAAATGTATTGACCTTTTTTACAGAAAAAAAAATGCCTTATAATCTGGTCAATTTGGGTTCACCCACCACCACCACCAAGTATTAATCATATCTGGTTTGCCACTATCTATCCACTCTTGGATATTTTTCCTATGGAACTTCTATTTTCTTAACTTTTAAATTTGCAACTGAAGATACTTTCACACTTCCTATATCAGTAAATAATTTCAGAATATTCATCTCCTAAATTATGATAGCCTTGGCATCCTCCCCAAACAACAAAATACTCCCTTGAAAGAAAAGGAAAAGGGAGTGCTGGCTCTCAGCTCAAATACAATTTAGTTGATGAGGGCTTCTGCCCCCAAACAATGACCACAGTAAATCAGATTATCCGGAATACAAAACAAAATTCTTAAGAGCATTACCTTCAGTTACTATGGTAGGTAGAGCCACGGGTATGTGAGCTCATTTTAAATGGAGAGGTTTGGGCATGAGCGTGATGAGACACTCTTTAGGACCATTCTACAGTGAATGTTTCTAAGTTTCAGAAACCTGCACACATTGAGGTAACAAGGTTAAGTTTAAACTTGATTGAGTATTGAGTTTTTGCATTTTATTGTTGCAGTGAAAATCATGTCATGAATACCCCATTTATTCCTCCATATAAGGATGTTCCTAATTAATCTGTTATTCAAAAGCCACCAGTATTATATTAGTAACTGCATTATTTCATGACATTGACTAAAGCCCAGAAGCAGGTTCCTATGGCCTAATTAATTTTTTTAAAGCCTTTTACTCAGCGGGATGCTGCCTACCTGGATCTTTGAATGAAAGGATATTAATGAAGCTGCAATGCAGATGATTATATTGAAAGTGATGAAGAATTTATTAGGAAGACAGCCATCACGGTCTGTGCAGTATATGAGGCATAAAACTGCTATAAGTAATGACAGAGTGTAGTTTAGGCAAGTAATGGGCAGCAGAGCTACAAAAAGAGAGCTTGGAGATATATTATTTAGTAATAAAGTTCCCATAAAAATTGAAATATGAGGTGGAAAGATTAACATGGTCATACAAGTCATCTTTAATGTTCATAGCCAAGTTCTGCCTTTTAGAAAGAGTAAACTGAATTTATGCCTATGACAACATGTAAGTCAAACCCCTTATTTATACATTTCATGCAAATGACTGCAGACCTTTGGTTTGCAGTTACCAAAGTAATGTTTAGTAGCATTTAAATTTATTACATTAACATTGGATCAGGAGCTGTATATCTACCTGTCAAATGGCTAACATTTGTAGGTCATGTCATCAATAAATAGACTGCAGTTTACAGACCCCTGCACTGCTAGTCCCGCATCTATAAACAAAAGATTTTGCATTTTGTTTTTCCACCTTCAACTGAATGTATATATGTTCTCATTTATTCCATAATGATATTCTAATATTATTAACCGACACACATTACTTGGTCTATGTTGACTTCCACAGAGGGGATGCATAATGCTCTAATTAAAAGCAAGGGCCTTTAACGGAGTAGACCTAAATGAAAACCCTGACAGCCCATTACCAGCCGGGTGACCTTGGTTAAATAACTAAAAATTTGGTGTCATTTTTCACATCTAGAAGAGGGATATAATAATACTGATCTCATGAGATTATTATAACAATTCATTAAAGTATATAAAAAGCATGCTTAGCATATGGTAACCAACTCAATAATTATTATCATAATTATTCTTGTTAATAAATTATCAGTACTTCCATAATGGATAGTGGCATCAAAAGTCTTGAAAGAGTGGCAAAGCTTACCTTTTCTTCAAATAGTCTCAAATCAGCTTTATTTCTAAAGTTAAAGCTCTAAAGTTAACTTGTATCTAATGAGGTGTATAATTAAATTGATAGCCATTTGAATTTAACATTTAACATAGTTATGAGGGATCCCTGGGTGGCGCAGCGGTTTGGTGCCTGCCTTTGGCCCAGGGCGCGATCCTGGAGACCCCAGATCGAATCCCGCGTCAGGCTCCCGGTGCATGGAGCCTGCTTCTCCCTCTGCCTATGTCTCTACCTCTCTCTCTCTCTGTATGACTATCATAAATAAATAATTTTAAAAAATTTAATAGTTATGAAAATTATCATCTTTTATGATTTCTCAGAAGTAGGTATATAGCATAAAAATAAACTGAATCAGAAGAGAAAACAGATATTTATAAAATATTTATTTGAATTTGAAACCCTTTCCACTTAAAATCAATAGAGAATGGAAGTAAGATTTCAATTTTAAACATAGTAGTAGCAGAGGCCTTAATGAGAAAATGCCATTTGAGAAAGCCCTGAAGGAGGTAAGGATCAAAGGATATGAGATTCATAAGAATAGTTTAGGCAAAGGTAATAGCCAGTCTAAAACCTCTACGATGGAAACAAAGATATATCAAGGGAGGAAGTAGTCAGTGGCAGTAGTCACCGTGACGCAAGGCAGTAAGGTAGGTGCACATTATCTACAGAAAATTTTTATACTATAATAAAACTGGTTAAATTTTTATTGTCACCAATAAAACAATATCAGTGATAAAATAGTCCTTCCTGAAAAAAAAAAGTTTTTTTAATCTAAGTTCTAAACAATTGCTATGGTTTCTATTGAACTAGGTAGACTGCTTCCACTAGCCTATCTTTAGTGTACCACTTTATGGGAACATACCAGGAAGGAATAGCAGGGGAAAAGGGTGTTTGGATCAGAATGCATGAGAATAGGAGTAGTAGGTAAGGTGGGGGACGTCAGTGAACAATAGAATGGTTAGAATATTGTATGGCTTTGTAGGCAATGGTTGGTCTGGGACTTTTAGTCTCTGCTGAAAAGCCATTGAAAGTCATAGCAGAGGATTTTCAAGATATTACTTATGTTACAACAAACTGCTAACAATATACTATGGATAGGGGAGAGTCAATAGCAGTGGCAGAGAAAACAAAAACAGATGGTGATTTTTTCTGACTACCTTCTATTCACCCCATTGGTGAAGAAGGAATATTCCACTCTAAATAGTATGAAATGATTGAATGACACTTGACCTTAGATGGGTGAGATTAATAACAGTTTATTAGTCAAACATACTCATTACATAGCCTGGGAAAGGAAAATACTATGCACCATACAAAGCTACACAAGAATGCTTGGGAATACAGTGAATCAGCAGAGGCTGTAGGAAGCAGGCTTTATAGTAACAAGAGGCTATATCTTGAGTATTTGATTGATTTATTTGAATAATTTTACAGGATGGTAAGGAAGTAAGATATATTAGGTTGAAATCCAGGTGGGGTGCAGCTGGTCTGGTTAATAGGGGAACTAGGTGAGTGTGGAGCCTTTCCCACTGAGTATAGGGCATATCTAGCAGAAACAGAGGAACTCACAGTTAAGTCTTTGGGGCTCTGTGATATTCCAAGATGTCAAGGAAGCACATGATACTTTAGTCTAGGAATACAGTGACAGTTTGGTATAGAAGTAAAGGTGGTAAAATTAATGAGAAGTGAGTGGATGCTGAATGAATTTTGAAGGTAGAGCCAACAAGAATTGTGGAGCAATTGGATGTAGAATTTGAAAAAGAGGAGTCAAGAATGACAGTAAGGTGGCTGACTATAAGCAAATGGAAGGATAAAGTGCCAATTACTGAAATGAAAAAGAAAACTGTAGTAGTAGTAGATTATGGTATATACATACACTTGAATACTTTGCAGTCATAAACATAAATTATTTATGTACTTATATGGAAATATCTCAACATGTAGTAAATAAAAAGGCAAGGCACATGGTCTCCAATATAACTTAGGATTTGTTTTTTCTAAGGAGAGAAAAATAGGATTTGCATTGGTTTGTATATGCATTTAAAAAATATAAAGTCTGTAGAAAACAAAATTAAGTAATGACAAGTGTTACCTTGTGGAGGGAGAGAATAGAAACTAATCGAGTGGACGTTGGGGGCAGAAAAAGGAATATTCACTATATTTTCATAATTTCTGATGTGAATGCATTTTAAGTTAAAAATAAATGCTTAAAAATATATAGGCAAAATTTTTGTTGAAAAAATGAGTCTAGCTGGAAATCCAGTTATAATCCCAGTTATAGTATATCCATATACTACTGTCTCTTGAAGAAAGAAGTAGGAGGAGCAGGAGGGGGAAGGAGAAGAGAAAGAGAAGGTGAAGAGTGAAGAAGAAGAGAAGGAGGAAGTAAAGGAAAAAGAAAGAAAAGGAAGGAGAAGAAAATGGAGCAGGGCAAGAAAAATGATAATTATAATTAAAATAATAAATAATTATAATAAAAACTTAAAGCTAAGGAAAAAAAGGCATAAACTCACTACTAAATTATAAATATGGCCACCCATTAATTATTGCTAAGAAAAAAAAAAAGGCATGTATTACATGAAGTGTTGGCAAATGTTTAACAAACCATTTTGCAGTGGGAATTGTAGCTCTGTGGCTCTGATTTTAATATTTGCCAATTTTGTTGATGTAAATATTTTCATTATGGCTGATTTCAAGCTACTGACATGACCTTATTCCTTTTCTCTCTTCCTTTGTTTGTATGGACACAAGTTTCAGGTATTTATCACTTTCTTTCTTTCTGAATAACTTTTTAATATGTTTGTTTATTTATTTATTTATTTACTTACTTACTTACTTACTTATGTATTTATTTATTTATTTGAGAGAGAGTGCAAGGCAGTGGACAGAAGGAGAAGGAGAGAAAGTCTCAAGCAAACTCGGGTAGGGCTCAATTCCAGGACCCTGAGATCATGACCAAGAGTCAGACACAACAAACGGAGCCCCCCAGGCACCCCTGAAGAACTTTTAAAAAAATTTCTTGCCAGGCAGATGGACTGGTCACAAATTCCCACAATTTTTGTTTGTCTGTGAAAGTTATTATTTCTCCTTCACTTTTGTAAGACAATTTTTCTAGATACAGAATTTTAGGTTGGTGTTTTTTTTTTTTTTCTCTCAACACTAAATATTTTGTTCCATACTGTTCTTGCTTACATGGTTTTGGAATAAAAGTTCAATGTAGTTCTTACATTATCCTTCCACAGCTTAGGTGTTTTTCCCTCTTTCTTCTTTTAAGATTTTTCCCTGTCCTTAATTTTTTGCAGTTTGAATATGATATGCTTAGGTGTACATTTTTCTCTATTTACTCTTCTTGTTCTGAGTTTCCTGGACCTATGATTTGGTATCTGTAATCAATGTTGGGAAATTCTCAGTCATTATTACTTCAAACTTCTCTTCCATTTCCTTCTTTCCTTACTATCTGGTATTCCCATCACATACATGTTATACCTTTTGTAATCATCCCACAGTTCTTGGATATTCTGTTCTTTTTTTTCCCATTATTTTTCCTCTTTGCATTTAAATAGTTTTGCTATTGTAGTTGTGAAGCCTTTGGTTTTCAAAACTACCATAGAGTTATGAAAAAAATGGGAGGGAGAGTAGAACAAATTAAAGTCCTACATGTCTTGCTGTCAAGATTCAACCATTGTTCTTTAATGATCGTTTCCTGGATTGTTGAAAGACTGGAGTTAATTTCTAGGGTTCTAAAAATGTTGATTTTGACAGTTTTGTCAGTGCTGTCATTACTTCTGGAGAGGAACAGATATTTGGAGGTTTTTACCGGGGCATTCCAGAAGTCAAGCTGCCCCTGCCTTTTTTTTTTTTTTTTCCAAACCAGTTATCAGTTGAATGTTATTCAAACTCTTGTCTGAAGTGAAATTACTGATTTTTTGTTTATTGTCACTAATTAATTCTAATTAGAGTTGCTATCTTCCAGTTAGAATTTAAGCTACAGGAAGAGGGACACTATCTTGTTTATTCTTCCATCCATCAAGAATCGTAAAGGATTTGAGATTTTATTCTATCTGACATCTTGCAAGTTAGCTTGCCACAGTTTCATGGAGGTTACCAGAAGACACAAGATTCCTGGTTCAAAAACATTGGATTCTATTACTCACTCCACAGGAAGAAGGATAAACCCATACACACATCAATTCTCTGTGCCTCTCAAATTGCACACATGCAGTGTGGACCTAGTAGGTAATGTGTATACAATGAGTTTGTATCACATATAAAGAACATCAAGATTAAAAAATAAATCTTCTGGATGGAGGCATTATTTATCTTCCAAGGCTATTTGCTATACAAACATTTTTTAAAAGACCATCTGGGACAAAACCTGTTAGTACCTCTGTTCACAAGATACACAGAAACAGAAGAAACCTATGAAGAATTATCTCTCAGTATCATCCCGGGCCTAAAATCATGTCTGACACATGATAGATATGCAATAAACAAATGTTTAATAAAACCTCCAGGAATTTCTATTTTCTTTTTTTTATTTCATTTTTTTATTTATGATAGTCACAGAGAGAGAGAGAGGCAGAGACATAGGCAGAGGGAGAAGCAGGCTCCATGCACCAGGAGCCCGATGTGGGACTCGATCCCGGGTCTCCAGGATCGCGCCCTGGGCCAAAGGCAGGCGCTAAACCGCTGCGCCACCCAGGGATCCCAGAATTTCTATTTTCATCAATATATTCCATTTCCACAAATAAGAAAAAATATATATTCTTAAATCTTGAATATATGGAAAGTCTTTAAAAAGAACTTCCTTAGTCACTTTGGACTGCTATAACAAAGTACCATAAACTGGGTGGTTTCTAAACAATAGAAATTTATTTCTCACTGTTCTGGGGCTACGAGTCCAAGATCATGGTGTCAGCATGGGGTTCCTGACAGGAGCCCTGTACTAGGTTGCATACTGACAATTCCCTTTGTGTCCTCACTTGGCAAAGAGATCCAGGTAGCTCTCTGGTCTCTTCTTATAAAGGCACTAATCCTATTCATGAGGACTCCATCCCCATGACCTAATTAGCTCACAAAGGCCGTATCTCCAATACATTTGGGGATTAGATTTCAACATGCAAATTCTGGGGGAGACACAAACATTCAATCCATAACAAAAACCTAAGAATAAAAACTTTTGTGAGATTTGCTACAGTAGAATGGTAAATGGAAATTATAAAACTCTTGTTTTCTCATTGGCAAACAGAAATGACAACTGATACATTTAACTTTTGATCTCTTTCAGAGTTCAATCTTCTCTCCTATTCCTTTCTTGCCTCACTCTGAAAAGGAAAAACTACTATGTTTGATCAAGGCAAGAACATCTGGTTAAACCATGCAGGTAAGGTCTTGGCATGGCTGTCGTTTGCAATTCCCAAATCCTAGAAAAGGAGAGAAATAAGGAAGCCTAGAATACACTTTTTTGTAGGTAAATGGGCAAATATCTGGCTTGCTTAGTGCTTCTATTTCACCTTATTCCTTTCCCTCTCTCATCTCCTCCTTTCCCTCCCTTCTCTCTCCCCCTGACCTTTCTCTTTCCTACGTTCTCCTTAACCCCAAGGACATAATATGTGTGTGCACACACACACACATAGACATACACAAACACACACTTCTTTCATTGTGTTGTTCTCACCTCCAGGAACATGTTGACAGTTCCTCAACTTGAAAAGAGTAATTAATATTCAATATTAAGTTTTGGCCTTGGGGTAGAAGTAGGCAGAGTGGACCTTTTGACTAGCCTTTTTCTAGGTCCTATACACCAAAAGCCTCAAGGCAAAAGAGATCCATACGCTATTCCAGTCATGTTCACTGGCATTCTTTCCCGAGACTTTGAACCATACTCTTCCATTAAGTGTAAAATCTACTTTGGCCTTGCTTTGTCTTCTGGAAGGCATAGCTAGGTAAGAACAGAATCTAATTTTCAGGAACCCCAATTCTGCGCAATACCCAGCACACACTAATTTCTTTTTAAGTAGAACAACTACAGAAGAGATTGCATCTCAGTCATTTTATATTCTACCTCATGATTTTTAAACAAATAGAAAATGCTGTAGAAGCTATTTGCATAATTTAATCACATACCAAACATATATGGTATCCTTTTTTCTATGTCTACTGAGTTTTATCTTCAAGGATATCATGCCATTTTCAGTTACAAATTACTTTATATGTATGTATTAATACTGCCTTTCTTTGATATGTTTAAGTCATATAATTTTAGTTTATTTTGTTTTGTCATTGAAATGGATTCATTTTGTGTTATTGTGAGAAATACTTAATCTGTGGATCATTTACATGTCCCCAGTATAGCTAGCAACTCTATTGTTTGAACAGTTTGTCTCACTTAGTAGTTTTTATTTTTTTTATCATAAACGTTTAAATTACTTTATTTAACTCTTACTGGGATTTCTTCTTTTCCCCTGTGAATGGACTTCCCAGCTTAGTAATATACTTTGGACTAATTCTACCTCACAACCTTATTTCTTCACAACTACACACACTTTCAGTGTTTCACACAAATGATTTATTACATATATTCATAAGTTTATAATTAATTTTAAAGAAGCTGCTTCTTGTCTTAAAAGTGCCCAAAATATCAAAATAAATCACCATATGCCTCATATTTTACAGTTTTATTCCTCCTGACTTTGACCTTTTATTCAACTATATATATATATATCTCAAACTCCTTAACCAAATTCTTGTACTATAAGAAATTATTTTTTTTTAATTAATTTTTATTGGTGTTCAATTTACCAACATACAGAAAAACACCCAGTGCTCATCCCGTCAAGTGTCCACCTCAGTGCCCGTCACCCATTCCCCTCCAACACCCGCCCTCCTCCCCCCTTCCACCACCCCTAGTTCGTTTCCCCGAGTTAGGAGTCTTTATGTTCTGTCTCCCTTCCTGATATTTCCCAACATTTCTTCTCCCTTCCTTTATATTCCCTTTCACTATTATTTATATTCCCCAAATGAATGAGAACATACACTGCTTGTCCTTCTCCGATTGACTTATTTCACTCAGCATAATACCCTCCAGTTCCATCCACGTTGAAGCAAATGGTGGGTATTTGTCGTTTCTAATCGCTGAGTAATATTCCATTGTATACATAAACCACATCTTCTTTATCCATTCATCTTTCGATGGACACCGAGGCTCCTTCCACAGTTTGGCTATTGTGGCCATTGCTGATAGAAACATCGGGGTGCAGGTGTCCCGACGTTTCGTTGCATCTGAATCTTTGGGGTAAATCCCCAACAGTGCAATTGCTGGGTCGTAGGGCAGGTCTATTTTTAACTCTTTGAGGAACCTCCACACAGTTTTCCAGAGTGGCTGCACCAGTTCACATTCCCACCAACAGTGTAAGAGGGTTCCCTTTTCTCCGCATCCTCTCCAACATTTGTTGTTTCCTGCCTTGTTAATTTTCCCCATTCTCACTGGTGTGAGGTGGTATCTCATTGTGGTTTTGATTTGTATTTCCCTGATGGCAAGTGATGCAGAGCATTTTCTCATGTGCATGTTGGCCATGTCCATGTCTTCCTCTGTGAGATTTCTCTTCATGTCTTTTGCCCATTTCATGATTGGATTGTTTGTTTCTTTGGTGTTGAGTTTAAGAAGTTCTTTATAGATTTTGGAAACTAGCCCTTTATCTGATATGTCGTTTGCAAATATCCTCTCCCATTCTGTAGGTTGTCTTTTAGTTTTTTTGACTGTATCCTTTGCTGTGCAAAAGCTTCTTATCTTGATGAAGTCCCAATAGTTCATTTTTGCTTTTGTTTCTTTTGCCTTTGTGGATGTATCTTGCAAGAAGTTACTGTGGCCGAGTTCAAAAAGGGTGTTGCCTGTGTTCTCCTCTAGGATTTTGATGGACTCTTGTCTCACATTTAGATCTCTCATCCATTTTGAGTTTATCTTTGTGTATGGTGAAAGAGAGTGGTCCAGTTTCATTCTTCTGCATGTGGATGTCCAATTTTCCCAACACCATTTATTGAAGAGACTGTCTTTCTTCCAATGGATAGTCTTTCCTCCTTTATCGAATATTAGATGACCATACATTTCAGGGTCCACTTCTGGGTTCTCTATTCTGTTCCATTGATCTATGTGTCTATTTTTGTGCCAGTACCACACTGTCTTGATGACCACAGCTTTGTAGTACAACCTGAAATCTGGCACTGTGATGCCCCCAGCTATGGTTTTCTTTTTTAAAATTCCCCTGGCTATTCGGGGTCTTTTCTGATTCCACACAAATCTTAAAATAATTTGTTCTAACTCTCTGAAGAAAGTCCATGGTATTTTGATAGGGATTGCATTAAACGTGTAAATTGCCCTGGGTAACATTGACATTTTCACAATATTAATTCTGCCAATCCATGAGCATGGAATATTTTTCCATCTCTTTGTGTCTTCCTCAATTTCTTTCAGAAGTGTTCTATAGTTTTTAGGGTATAGATCCTTCACCTCCTTGGTAAGGTTTATTCCTAGGTATCTTATGCTTTTGGGTGCAATTGTAAATGGGATTGACTCCTTAATTTCTCTTTCTTCAGTCTCATTGTTAGTGTATAGAAATGCCATTGATTTCTGGGCATTGATTTTGTATCCTGCCACGCTACCAAATTGCTGTATGAGTTCTAGCAATCTTGGGGTGGAGGCTTTTGGGTTTTCTATGTAGAGTATCATGTCATCGGCGAAGAGGGAGAGTTTGACTTCTTCTTTGCCAATTTGAATGCCTTTAATGTCTTTTTGTTGTCTGATTGCTGAGGCGAGGACTTCCAGAACTATGTTGAACAGCAGTGGTGAGAGTGGACATCCCTGTCTTGTTCCTGATCTTAGGGGAAAGGCTCCCAGTGCTTCCCCATTGAGAATGATATTTGCTGTGGGCTTTTCGTAAATGGCTTTTAAGATGTCGAGGAAAGTTCCCTCTATCCCAACACTCTGAAGTGTTTTGATCAGGAATGGATGCTGTATTTTGTCAAATGCTTTCTCTGCATCTAATGAGAGGATCATATGGTTCTTGGTTTTTCTCTTGCTGATATGATGAATCACATTGATGGTTTTACGAGTGTTGAACCAGCCTTGTGTCCCAGGGATAAATCCTACTTGGTCATGGTGAATAATTTTCTTAATGTGTTGTTGGATCCTATTGGCTAGTATCTTGTTGAGAATTTTTGCATCCATGTTCATCAGGGATATTGGTCTGTAATTCTCCTTTTTGGTGGGGTCTTTGTCTGGTTTCGGAATTAAGGTGATGCTGGCCTCATAGAATGAATTTGGCAGTACTCCATCTCTTTCTATCTTTCCAAACAGCTTTAGTAGAATAGGTATGATTTCTTCTTTAAACGTTTGATAGAATTCCCCTGGGAAGCCATCTGGCCCTGGAGTCTTGTGTCTCGGGAGGTTTTTGATGACTGCTTCAATTTCCTCCCTGGTTATTGGCCTGTTCAGGTTTTCTATTTCTTCCTGCTCCAGTTTTGGTAGTTTGTGGCTTTCCAGGAATGCATCCATTTCTTCTAGATTTCCTAATTTATTGGCATACAGCTGTTCATAATATGTTTTTAGAATCGTTTGTATTTCCTTGGTGTTGGTAGTGATCTCTCCTTTCTCATTCATGATTTTATTAATTTGAGTCTTCTCTCTCTTCTTTTTAATAAGGTTCGCTAATGGTTTATCTATCTTATTAATTCTTTCAAAGAACCAACTCCTGGTTCTGTTGATCTGTTCCACAGTTCTTTTGGTCTCGATATCATTTAGTTCTGCTCGAATTTTAATTAACTGTCTTCTTCTGCTGGGGGTGGGGTCCATTTGTTGCTTTTTCTCTAGTTCCTTTATGTGTAAGGTGAGCTTTTGAATTTGAGTTCTTTCCAGTTTTTGAATGGATGCTTGTATTGCGATGTATTTCCCCCTCAGGACTGCTTTTGCTGCGTCCCAAAGATTTTGAACGGTTGTATCTTCATTCTCATTAGTTTCCATGAATCTTCTCAATTCTTCCTTAATTTCCTGGTTGACCTTTTCATCTTTTAGCAGGATGGTCCTTAACCTCCATGTGTTTGTGGTCCTTCCAAACTTCTTGTTGTGATTAAGTTCTAATTTCAAGGCATTATGGTCTGAGAATATACAGGGGACTATCCCGATCTTTTGGTATCGGTTCAGACCCGATTTGTGACCCAGTATGTGGTCTATTCTGGAGAAAGTTCCATGTGCACTTGAGAAGAATGTGTATTCAGTTGAGTTTGGATGTAAAGTTCTGTAGATATCTGTGAAATCCATCTGGTCCAGTGTATCATTTAAAGCTCTCGTTTCTTTGGAGATGTTGTGCTTAGAAGACCTATCTAGTATAGAAAGAGCTAGATTGAAATCACCAAGTATAAGTGTATTATTATCAAAGTATTTCTTCAGTTTGGTTATTAATTGGTTTAAATATTTGGCAGCTCCCACATTTGGGGCATATATATTGAGAATTGTTAAGTCTTCTTGTTGGATAGATCCTTTGAGTATGAGATAGTGTCCCTCTTCATCTCTCACTATAGTCTTCAGGGTAAATTTTAATTTATCTGATATAAGGATGGCTACCCCTGCTTTCTTTTGAGGACCATTTGAATGGTAAATGGTTCTCCAACCTTTTATTTTCAGGTTGTAGGTGTCCTTCTGTCTAAAATGAGTCTCTTGTAGACAGCAAATAGATGGGTCCTGCTTTTTAATCCAGTCTGAAACCCTGCGCCTTTTGATGGGGTCATTAAGCCCGTTCACGTTCAGAGTTACTATTGATAGATATGAGTTTAGTGTCATCATATCTATTCAGTCCTTGTTTTTGTGGATTGTTCCACTGAACTTCTTCTTAAAGGGGAGTTTTAAGAGTCCCCCTTAAAATTTCTTGCAGAGCTGGTTTGGAGGTTACATATTCTTTCAGTTCCTGCCTGTCTTGGAAGCTCTTTATCTCTCCTTCCATTTTGAATGAAAGCCTTGCTGGATAGAGTATTCTTGGTTGCATGTTCTTCTCATTTAGGACCCTGAATATATCCTGCCAGCCCTTTCTGGCCTGCCAGGTCTCTGTGGAGAGGTCTGCTGTTACCCTAATATTCCTCCCCATAAAAGTCAGGGACTTTTTTTCTCTTGCTGCTTTAAGGATCTTCTCCTTATCTTTGGAATTTGCAAGCTTCACTATTAAATGTCGAGGTGTTGATCGGGTTTTGTTGATTTTAGGGGGGGATCTCTCTATTTCCTGGATCTGAATGCCTCTTTCCCTTCCCAGATTCGGAAAGTTTTCAGCTAGGATTTGTTCAAATACATATTCTGGCCCTCTGTCCCTTTCGGCGCCCTCGGGAACCCCAATTAAACGTAGGTTTTTCTTCCTCAGGCTGTCATTTATTTCCCTTAATCTATCCTCATGGTCTTTTAATTGCCTGTCTCTTTTTTCCTCAGTTTCCCTCTTTGCCATCAGCTTGTCTTCTATGTCACTCACTCGTTCTTCCACCTCGTCAAGCCTCGTCGTTAGGACTTCTAGCTTGGATTGTATCTCATTTAATTGATTTTTAATTTCTGCCTGATTGGATCTCAATTCTGCAGTCATGAAGTCTCTTGAGTCCTTTATGGTTTTTTCTAGAGCCACCAGTAGCTGTATAATAGTGCTTCTGAATTGGCTTTCTGACATTGAATTGTAATCCATATTTTGTAACTCTGTGGGAGAGAGGGCTGTTTCTGATTCTTTTTTTTGAGGTGAGGTTTTCCTTCTAGTCATTCTGCTCAGTGCAGAGTGGCCAAAAACAAGTTGTATTGGGAAAAGGAGAAAAAGAGAGAGAAGGAAAGAAAAGAGAAAAAGAAAAAAGAGAAAGAAGAAAAAAAAGGGGGGGAAAAAGAGAAGAAAAAGAAAGAAAGGAGAAAAAAGAAAAAAAAGGGGGGGTGGGGTAAGCAATCAGAAATCAAGGAGAAAGAAAAAAAAAAGCACAAAACAAAACAAACAAACAAAAAAACACAAAAAAACCCAAAAACAAAAACAATAAAAACCAAAAACAAAAACCACGGGGAGTATCTTCTGATTCTGTGTACTTTAAGTCCCTTGACTTCCCCTGGACCTGGTCCGTCTCGCTGGTCTTCTGGGGGAGGGGCCTGCTGTGCTGATTCTCAGGTGTTAGCACTTGGGGGAGCTGCTCTGCCCCTGCCTGGTGCAGGGCTCAGTGGGGGTTGTTCACCCCGTGAGGCCCCGGGAGGAAGCCACAGTGGCGGGGGCAGCTCTGGGACCCTGAAGTCAGCCCCCGCAGTAGCTCCGGGGCTCTCCGTCTGCAGGGCCTGGGGGCTGCCAGGCGGGGCCGCTGCTCTGCTCAGTTCCAGGCAGGAGCGTCCTCGCTGTCCTGGGCCCTCCCGGCCTCTGCCTGTCCCGGGGGGAGGCCGGATCCTGGGCTGTGACCCGGCGCCCTGTGCTCCGGGGCCTGCGCTGTTGGATTCGCGCTCCCGGCGGTGCAGCCTCCTCTGCGGAGCCGCCGCCCGAGCCCCTCCGAGCTGTTCCCGGAGTCGCGCCGCCCCCTCCGGGCTGAGGTTCTTCCTCCGCCCGAGCCGCCGCTGCCGAGCTGTTCCCGGAGCCGCGCCGCCCCCTCCGCGGAGCTTCTTCCTCCGCCCGAGCCGCCGCCGCTGAGCTGTTCCCAGAGCCGCGCAGCCCCCTCCGCGGAGCCGCCGCCCGAGCCCCTCCGAGCTGCTCCGGGTCCCGCCGAGCGCTGCAGCCCTTAGGGAGCTCGGTGCACTCTCGGGGGCGCAGTTCCTCTGTTACTGTCCCAGGGAGCCCGAGGGCATCCCCGCCTTTCTGGGGATCCTGCTCCAATTCCCCGGGAGGCCTTTCCGCCCGGGAAGGTCGGTGCAGCTCCTGCTCCTCCGGGACGGGGCTCTCCTGTCCTGGGGACACTCGCCCCGGCCTCAGCCCGGCTCCTCGCGGGGCCCCTCCCCCTTGGAGGCCTTTTGTGTCTTTATTTCTTTTTCCCCGTCTTCCTACCTTGATAGAAGCGCGAACTCTTCTCACTGTAGCGTTCCAGCTGGTCTCTCTTTAAATCTCAGGCTGAATTCGTAGATTTTCAGGATGATTTGAATGTTTTCTAGGTAATTTGTTGAGGACAAGTGACTTGGAGACCCTACTCTGCCGCCATCTTGCCCCTCCTCCCTATAAGAAATTATTAATGATAAAATAAATCATTTTAAAAAGCAAATTAAAAAAGAGATTTTTTTTTTTTTTTGCTGCTACTCTTCTTTTATGGTAGGGTTTTTTTTTTTTCTGTTCTTCCAGAGAAAATTAAAATATTCTAATAAACTCATGCTTGCCTCCACTTCGAAAACATTTTTTGCATGTAATAGAATAACATTAATTCTAAATTGAATTTCTGATCTTAATAACTCATTCCACCACAGTTTCCAGATAAAATAGCCCTCAAAAATATTAAAGAAGCAATTGCTGGGGCACCTGGGTAGCTCAGTGGTTTAGCGCCTGCTTTCAGCCCAGGGTATGATTCCAGAGTCCCAGGATCGAGTCCCACATCAGGCTCCCTGCATGAAGCCTGTTTCTCCCTCTGCCTGTGTCTCTGCCTCTCTCTCTCTCTCTCTCTCTCTCTGTGTGTGTGTGTGTGTGTCTTATGAATAAATAAATAAAACCTTAAAAAAAAAAAGCAATTTCTTTCTTAGCCAGCCTAGGTACTTTACTGCAGGTATTTTAAATCATTTTCACTTGAGTCTATATTATAATTATTCTCATTTTTCAGGTGAGGAAATCGAGACTTAGACTATGATCCTTGTGGTAGCTAAACCAGAAATTAAACTCAAGTCTTTCCATTTCCAAAAATATCAATATATCATGCCACAAATTTCTGTGTATCTCAATTTGGACCAAAGTCAAAAGGGCATTCAAACAATTGTTTTTTGAGGTCTAGTTTTTTTTTTTTTTTTGTTTCTGAAAATATGTATATATACTTCTTGTTCTTTTTTACTTCAATTATCTTTTTCACTTTTAAAAGTTACCAAAGATAGCAAAGGTGAAAAACAATGAAAAAAAAGGATATTACTTCTAAAAGCTCCTCAAATAAAAGTATTACTTGTAGCTTGCAAAGAACTTTCACTGGTGACAGATCTTGTGCCTTCTTACTATTCAGGGAGTGCTGGTGTTGCTTTGTCTCACCTTCTGTTGCATTTCATCCACGATTAAAATCATGATGAAATTGTGATAGGGCTCACTACTGTGACTCTTTCCACCTTAGTCCAAATCAGTAAGCACTGCATTTTCTTTTCAAAATATGTTACTAGGTGAAAGATATAATTTTACTTTTCAGATCAAAAGCCATGCTAAAAAGAATCAATCTGTGGGGTGTTTTACTGAGCATCCAAACCCTTGGAGTTTTTCTGCCACTTGCTTTGTGCCTTTCTTCACATTTCCTTGTATTTCAAATTTCCTTCCTAGATCTTTTATGGTTTATAATATGTCCCAGGAGCAGGTTTAAATGACAGACCTCATGGAATATAATTTAAGATCTAAAGAGTGGAAGAAGGAATACTTTCCAGAGGGGGAAAAAAAAAGTATTTACTTGGAAAGAGAAATTCTCTAAAGAACATATCTACCACGCATACTTCTATTTTTTGCTATTCCTTTAGCACCACTGCATAGACTTTCCAGGCCACATTAAGTGGTGAAAGGAGACTTCGGGAAAAAGCAAAGGAGCAGAGCAGGATGATTTTAAGATGGAGAAGAAAAAGAAGAAACTACATAAAAGCAGTATGACATTCCTGTTAAGTATGAAAAGAGACCCCAACCCAGTAGATATAATACAGATGTTAACAATGGGGACCTTAGGTGGGTCAGCCCTCGGGCACCAAATGCTCTAGTAAAAAATATATATATATTCAAAGAGAAGAGAACCCTTTATTCTGAGGAAAGAAAGTTTCTTTTTTTAAAAAATGCACACTCCCTGGAATAAAATATGACTGAAAATGTGATGATCTGATTAAGCCTCCAAGTATGGCTTTAGTCCATAAAGTTTCCTAAAATGTTGAGTTTATTCTAATTATCACCCAAAGTGAATCTAACAGTACCTTAACCTTTTAACAGAATATTTACTGAGTACTTGCAACACTGGTAGATAAAGACGTTCACAAGGAGTTTACAATGCAGTAAGAAAAATAAACTATAAAATATGTCTCATGGATAATTGACAGCCAGGTTTTAAGAGAAGATATAAAAAGAGAATTTAACCTCAAATGGAAATCATGAAAAGCCAGAGATTCAATGTTTATTTTGAAACTTAAATGATGAAGATGTGTTAGACAAGGATTAAATTGTTAAAGAATCATTCAAATTGATGGCACAGCCTGGAGAAAGCTCAGGGGTAAGAGAGAGCATTTAAAAAACTCAAGTTGGGGACCCTGGGTAGCTCAGTTAGTTTAGTGTTAGACTTTTGATTTCAGCTCAGGTCACAAACTCAGGTTCATGATCTCAGGGTCGTGACATTGAGCCCCCGAGCAGGCTCTGTGCTGAGTGTGGAACCTGCTTAAGATTCTTTCTCTCCCTCTTCCTCTGCCTCTCCCACCATGCACACGCTACTCTCTCTCTCTCTCTATCTCAAAAAAAAAAAAAAAAAATTAAATAAATAAATAATAAAAAATTCAGGGCTATTGAGTATTGCTGAAAATTTATGGAAGCAGGAAATGGTGGGGATAGAGGCACTGGATGAGGATGGAGTAGTAAACAGATCACAGTACTTGAGGGCTTTTTTCACAAAATTAAAGAAAAACAATCAAAGGGCTTAGTCAAGTGAAGTTTAAGTTGCAATGAAGAGAATGAATAAGAGAGAAATGATACTGGAATCAGGGAGAAAGTGAATGGGGCTATTACATCGAAGGAAAATTTAAAGGTTATGACAATGGACACAGAGAAGAGTGGACAAATGTATAGATGGTATAATTATAACAGGGATTTTGGGGGAATTGTTCGAGGTGGAGTTTAAGGAAGGAGAGAAGGGTGAAGAATGACTCTAAGGTTCTTGTTTGGTAAATTGAGGTTCAAGTGATGCCATTTATTAAAATAGGAAACACAAGGCGAAATAATTGGTTTGAGAATAAACATAAAGAGTCTGAGTTCTTTTTTATATTGTCTTTAAGGTACATAGGAGAATCCAGAAGGAAATATTCACTAGGCAATTTTATATTTGTACCTACATGCAGAAGAAAGGAGCATCTGGGTGGCTTAGTGGTTGAGCATCTGCCTTCGGCTCAGGTCATGATCCTGGCCTCATGGGATCTAGTCCCGCATCAGGTTCCTCGCAGGAAGCCTGCTTCTCCCTCTGCCTATGTCTCTGCCTCTCTCTCTCTCTGGCACTTGGTGGGATGAGCACTGGGTGTTTTGCTATATGTTGCCAAATTAAACTCCAATAAAAAAAAATTTAAATGAAGTATCCTATTTAATATACATGTTCCTGGATATCCCCTCATTCCTGCTGAAACAGAAACTGTGAAGATTAAATTTAATAAGTCATTCAGATAATTCTTATACAATGAGCCTAAAATTGATCTATCTCTTGAAATGATCAACATGAGAAACTATCATTGTAGTTCTCAAAATTAGAGAAGACATCCCAATTAGCCCCATTTTGTCAAAGAAAAAATATGAGCAGTTACTTCAAGCATTCAAACTTTGATTAGAATTTGCATTTTAAGTAGAAAAAAAGTTAAGGAAAACTTTCCAAGATAAAATGGATCACATATTTTCACCAGATGTCCTTCCTTAGGAAAAAGAAATGTGAAAGAATTGCAACATTGTCTAACCTGAAAAACAAAATACAGAAATTTTCAAACCAATAAGCCATGTGCCTAGTACAGCTCTGATTTAGTATATGTTAAGCCTTACGCAACAATTTCTATTTTAGAACATTCATAAGTAACCCATTTTGTAGGAAACACCAATCTTTCCTGATAGGAAATACAAGACCACCATATACTTTTATTCCAACCTACGTTTTACACTTTATTTTCTGCCATTTGACAACTTAAACTCCATATCCCAGTTTAAAAAAAAAAATCTCTTTTGCAATCCCTTAAACATGCTGTGTTTGTTCTCACATCCAAGAAGTTCCTTCTGCCTTATGCCCTTGACCTTTTCTCTATCTGGATAATTTCCAACATTCAAAACCTAATTCAGAGACTTCCTCATTGTTGACACCCTCTTCAATATCCTCAAGTAGGGTTTTTGTTCCAAGTTCTGTTTTTGTAAAGTTACACTTTTATGATCTATTTAATAGCATATTTCCATTCAATTTGTAATGAGTCATCTCTCACACTGTCTTTCCATTTTGGGGGGCTTTATTTTTTCTTTTGCTTCTGGCCCACAAAAACAGTGCTTGCCACATAGTAGGTGCTCAAAAATGTTGGTTAATCCAATGAAGACATCTACCAGCTCCAATATTTTATGAATCTTTCATTTAAAATAACTTCATATTACCATTTCTTTTTTAACTTAATTTCTCCACTGTGAGCCCAAAACACAGTCAGTGGCCTACAAAGTTAATGCTCTCACTGGATCTCATGTATATAGTCATCACCCTTATAAACTTATCTGGCATACAATTGTTGGATATGTTCTTAAAAATAAATCAATACCTATTGGGAAAACTTCCAGAAGCTCTTCATTGCTGGTTGCATCCGTTTCTATCTTTTCTACCTGATTTTTCAAATACCCCCTGTCTTACCTACTCTATTTAGAATAGCCTTTTCTACATTTGGCTTCATCTTCAATTGTATTCACATTGCCATCTGCACTTAACCCACAGAACCAGGTATATATTCCAGTGTCTCATTCTAGGTTCCTCACTAGAGGTCAAAAAAGGTAAGAACTACCATGATAAAATATTAAGTGGATAGATAGATGACAGAACTTATTTCATAGCACTGGGAAAATGACTACTTGGGACAAAATAATTCTGGGAACTGAAGGGATCAGCCCAGTCAACTTTGTTTCCTGCAGACTCAAATCAATGCCTTGTCTTTATCTAAGCTCTGATTACATTTAGAAAAAAGCACTACAAATATAGTGAAGGAACAGGGTCACTGCGATGTCTGGGTCCTTTGTATAGCACTTGGGAGTGCAGTAAACTTTGGCCAATGTTTGTTGATTGATGACTCAATAGCTCTGGTTAAGCCTCACCATCAGAAGTCCAGACTTTTTAACAAGCTTCTCAAAGCTTTCATTCCCAAAGAAGAAACTAAAGAAAACCAGATGACAATAATTTCAAATTGTAAAATGTTCTGGTTGTCAAATTTAAACAGGAATATCCTGTGCAACGGAGAGGCTGGCTGGTGCCAATTTCACATTTTGTTCTTTGGTGTCTGGACAAAGCCTGCTCTGCCAGTGAACTGACAGGTCGAGAGCACTCCAGGTTCCAAAGGCACAAGAGAACATTCTACTTTTCATAATGTTCCTACATTACATAGGGAAAGGAGTATATTCACAATGAAAAGATTTATGATTAATCATCAATAGAAAGATTCTTCCATTTTCTGGCTGCCCACATTAGAGTTTGGTTTAGTCAACACTTCTTATAACATAGATCATGTATTGAATGATAAAACTATCACTTAATATGGCCAGAGAGATTAAGGGAGTTGGCCCAGCTGACCACAGGAGACACCTTTAATTCAAAACCTAAAACATGGCCATAGTAACCGTGATCAAGGAACTTTACAGCACATAAAGGATTCAAAAAGCATATTAGTCCACCTTCAGCAACACTACCAATTTAAAAGAATGATTAACCTTTTCTCCCACTTGATTCAACCTGGCATATGTATTATACCACTCTAAATGCTAGCAGACTCTATGCTTATGGCTTCCATTAGGTAGCATTTAGTATCCATGAAAACTTTCTTCAAGCAGTAATTACTTTTGAGACCATAAACATTTCAGATGGAAAAAGAAAAATGGCACAAGTAAGGAGGACTAGGAAAAATAAGAAAATACCCCAAAATATAAGTCTGTTCATTCAAAAAGGTAATTTAAAGACTATTTAAATGATGCTAGATGAGTATTTGCTCTGTCTATGCTTTAAATAAAGTACTCTGTTCTACTTGTAGGTGTTGTTTAGTATCTAATATATGTTAAAAGCATTTTGCTCAAATGATTCATTTATTCTGGTATTCTAAGCACCTCACTGGATAAACAGCATAAGTAAAGGGAAGTCATGGGGTATAACAGACCCTGTAAAGACTAGTATCCATTCGTTATTGTTTTTGAGACTTAGTCTCCTCCTCTATGCAATATCATAAAACTTCCTATAGATAGAACACTAGAAACACAGAAGATATACAAGATTATAGATTTTTTAAAAAGTAAGTATGCAATACTACTCTCCAAACATCTTTCAGTAAAACAAATGCATTTTATTTGCAATGAGGCTTTCTTGTAAATTCTGCACTTGTGGAAAATAATACATTTAGTGAACAATATATTTGTTTGCCTTCCTGTCTTTCTCTACTGGCAATATTCAGGTGGGGTTAGTTTTACCTCTAGCAGTTACCCCTGTGTGATTTGCATTTCAGAACTTACAAAAAGATTTTTTTGCTCTTTTTTCCCATTCATGCCCATTCTATGTGAAATGCTGCGATCCACTGTTAAAATGCAAAGATCTCTCGAAAAACAAGAATCAATGTGTCCATCACTGCCAGTTCTAGAATGAATATATCAGAGGCTAAATTATAAGTGATGAAGCCAGAGTCGGAACCCATATCTAACTTCAGAACCATAAATCTAGCTACACCATGCTGCTTCACTGGAATTCAGTTCAAGGCTGACACTAGAGAGGAGGATCCTGATCAGGAAGGGACAGTAAATGAAGGGCAGGATTTAATTACGTGATAGTTAGCAAAAGAATTACTATGATGTTTTTACAGAACAAATATAAGATGGTGCTCAAACAACACCCCTCAAAGTGGCACAGCAACATAATGGAATCTTTTTGAACTGCAACGTTTCCTAAACCACACCATACAATTCTTCCCATGCAGCCTGGAAAGTCAAAAGAGAAAAGGGATACTAATCTGTGTCACACTGCCGTTAGATGTAGACCTAATGTTAATAATGTTTTAGTTCATGGACTGAGAAGTTTCTCCAAAGAAAGAATGAGTTCTATCTCAAGTATACATCACTATGAAATAATCAAGGAGCCAAGGATGGTGGTATTAATTATTCTAGGCACAGGGATTTGTTCTGAAAAGGAAGTGGCAATTAGAAAGAGAAGTGTCCAATGATTAGCTAACAAAACTGTTTCAGAAATAAATTTTTAAATCTATGTTTAGATTAATTGCTAGATAGAGCTTAATTAAGTTTATTAATTTAAGGGAAATTTGTGTATGCTCCTGGAACCAAGAAGTATTTTACTAGACACCTATCCAAGAGTTACTTTTTCCTCAAATGGCCACCATATAGGTAGTCATTTCTGACATCAAAAAGTAACAATAAGTATTTTTAGAAAACTAATCTGAAAGAAAAACTTACAATTTTATGATAAAATTTGTTGTAGCTGATTCTTGATCTCATAAGCATGTATTAACTTCCTAAATTTGGGACTAAATCCTGCTGTTAGAAAATATTCCTTGAGGGGATCCCTGTGTGGCGCAGCGGTTTGGCGCCTGCCTTTGGCTCAGGGCGCGATCCTGGAGACCCGGGATCGAATCCCACGTCGGGCTCCCGGTGCATGGAGCCTGCTTCTCCCTCTGCCTGTGTCTCTGCCTCTCTCTCTCTATCATGAATAAATAAATAAAATCTTTAAAAAAAAAAAGAAAAAAAAAGAAAATATTCCTTGAAAGACAGCACTGAAAATCTTCTATCTTTTAATCTTTAATATAAAAACTCTTTGTTGTTTAAAAATCAATAAAAATGCTGGTCTTGACTACAAAATTATTTTCCTAGTAGTGGAAATGAGGAAAATGCAACTTCTATGTTGTTATATTTCTACAAAAAGAGAAAGTTCTTTTCCACAGACTCTCATCAATGTACTGTGAAGAGAAACATTTGTAGTTGTCTCATGGTTTAGTGGTGACAAACTTGCACATGGGGCACATTTTACCATGCTGTGGCAGTAAAAGAAAAAAGAAAAACTATCCTCACTAATACTACGCTTTAACTAGCTCAGTTAATGGGCTTCAGGCACTCCAAACAGTAGCAATTTAAAAATAACTTTAAATTTTATACATTTCTTCCAGTAGGATGAAAAGACAAGATATGTTAACATTGATTTTATTATTTGGGCAAATACAGAGTTACATTATTCCCTGCCAAAGCAGAAATCAACCCCTTACAGAGAATAAATGCTAATTAAAACAGTAAGCATATTTTATTAAGTATATTTGTTTCTTTCCTGAGCACTTTGGCTGCACAAGCTATACACACAGTTTCCAGAGTGACCATCAGTGTTTTAAAAGAATGCCAAGGCAGTACTGTGTCCAATTAGTGAGGCACAGAGACCAGTCAGATGCTGATGCATTTCACAAAGGAGGTGGTGGTGAGAGGCAAATGCAATTAGGGGATATTATCTCTGTCCTGTGTGCTTTACAAAACAGTATCTTCTCCTGACTCCTCTATCTATTCCTTGACTAACATTGCTTAATATTTGTAAGCTTTATAAGTTTTAATAAGAAAAAACTGAAAACGCCTAGGAAAAAGGTAAAACCACTTCAACATAGAAAGGTCTCCCTGTTCCAGGCAGAGGACCTAGAGTTTTTTTTTTTTTAATTTATTTACTTATGATAGTCACAGAGAGAGATAGAAAGAGGCAGAGACACAGGCAGAGGGAGAAGCAGGCTCCATGCACCGGGAGCCCGATGTGGGATTCGATCCCAGGTCTCCAGGATCACGCCCTGGGCCAAAGACAGGCGCCAAACCGCTGCGCCACCCAGGGATCCCAGGACCTACAGTTTTACCAGGGAATATCCAACTCCTGAAATAACTGCATGAACATAAATGCTTCCAAAATTTGCCCAATTTCTCACTGACCAAGCTATAAGTAATTTTTATAATTATTCCTTAAGATTATAGCAGATAAAAAGTTTCAGTTATACACTAAAAATATTTAACACTTGTTTACCTTTCTTATTTATAGCCTTCCTTGTCCCAGGTAACAGCCAACAGTAGCAGTAATAGCTATCCAGACCTTAAGAGGCCAGAACTGCAATGGTGCATTGAGTATAGAAAGAAAGTAAGAACCATAATGGTTGTTATATATTCATAAAGTGAATCATAATCCAAGGAAAAGTTTTTCCCAAAAATAAGCTGGCAGCAAATAGTTGCTCCTATTAATAACCTCAGGAAACAACTTTGAAGATATCAGCAGCCATTGCTTCTGAAGCAACCAATAGCTCTATAGCTATTAGTTTACTTAGGTTAAATTATTTTAGAGTAACTTATATTAGAATTTAATACAACTGTTCACAAACTAGAAACAGGTGGGTTTTTTTTTTTTTTTTAGATTTTATTTATCTATTCATGAGAGAGACAGAGAGAAAGGCAGAGACACAGGCAAAGGGAGAAGCAGGCTACCCATGGAGAGCCTGATGTGGAACTCAATCCCAGGGCCCCAGGATCACGACCTGAGCCAAAGGCAGATGCTCAACCACTGAGCCACTGAGGTATCCCAACTGTAAACAGTTTTGTAGAGTAATGTGCATCATCTTTCCTTAAATAAAAAGCTTTTCTAGGCCCAATATCACTGTTTTTATATTGCATAAATAGTGAATTACTGTGGAATATCTGGTAAACCTGATAAGAAACCCCAGATGTCACCAATTTGCTGTGTAAAATTTAATATGGCCAACACTGTTGACCTTTATCAGGAACAATATTGATGGGCTGATCCTTGGGGTGTGACCCTCTGGTTCACCAAGGATAATGTGAAGATCAAAGAGCAAAAATGGACCTCTATACACAAATTCCACTACAAAAAATGCCTAAGTCAACTTTTGTTATTGAATTTAATAACCCTTTAAGAAACAGTGGGAATCCTGTCTTAAGTTTTAGAGGAGGAAAGATATTATTTAAACTATAATGAAATGTGATTCTTAATACCTGTTAATTGTACTGGGCATATAAGATTTCCCTTGGGGAGAAATTTGACAGATTTTATATAGGGAATTGTTTTCTGTGGCATTTTTGTGGTTCACTAGATAAAAGTGATATCAATGTTTCTTTGAAAAAATAAAGGAACAAATTTATAGAGAGTAAGTCATAATTTATTCTAAAAATGAGCCAAGTCAAAAGAACATAAGAATTGAAGAGAAAGAAGAGTGAGGGACTTTCATGACACAATTGTGACCTTTCTTCTGGTGTCAGAAAATGATATAACTACCTTTATCCCAATGGATTTTACAAACACACCAGAATCTTCAGGTTTTCGTAAGCTTTGATTATTGCTTCTTACCCCCACCCATACCATCTCTCACACATTCACATATTTTTATTATCTGCCTTCAGATGGATTTCTTTATATAATTATTGCAGTAGGTTGTTAGACTATTGCCCCAATGCATCATGTCTCACTATTTTTTCATCCTATGTAGTTCCCTCTCACACTGACCTGGGCTTGGTCATGTGACTTGCTTTTGCCCTGTAGCATATCAAGAGCTAGAATGCCTGTGCCTTAAGCTTGTTCTCATGGAAACGTGCCATGTGTAGAAGCCTAGCCAACCTAATAGAGATACCTGGCCAGGCTAAAAGCCAGCACCAATGACCAGACATGTGAAAATAATTAGTCACAGTCAAATAACCAAATGATGACAATCTCATGAGTGACCTCAAGTGAGAGCAACATGGATGGAAAGCATCCATCCAATGGATCCCAGCCCAATTTGCTGATTCAGAAATTGTGAGGAGACAAAATGCTTGCTGTTTTAAACCGCCAAGTTTAGGATTGGTTCATTGCATAGCAATAGCTACAACTATTTTCACTGTTAGATTATCATCCTATTTTATACTATATTTCCCCTCAAATGTTCCCAAATGCTATAAAATAGATAACAACTGATAGAGCCTTAACATGTTTCCTCTCTCCTCTCTCTCTCTCTATAAACACACACACATTTATACAGTTGACTCCTGAACAATGTGGGAGTTAGGAGTGTCAACCCTCTGCACAGCTGAAAATCCATTCATAAATTTGGACTCCAAAAAACTTAACCAATAATAATGTTGAAAAAATGTCTCACCAATAAGTCAGTTAACATATAATTTGTATGTGACTACATATATATAATATACTGTATTCTTATAATAAAGTAAGCTAGAGAAAAGAAAATGTGAAAAAAATATAAGAGAAGGGATGTCTGAGTGGCATAGTTGGTTAAGTATCCGACTCTTGGTTTTGTCTCAGGTCGAGATCTCAGGATCCTGGGATCCAGCCCCACATCAGACTCTGTGATCAGCGTGGAGTCTGCTTGGGATTCTCTCTCCCTTCTCCTTCTGCCCTTCCTCCCTTCTCTAATATAAATGAACAAATCTTAAGAAAATGTTTTTTAAAAAATCAGAAGAGAAAATATATTTATAGTACTGTGCCATATTGAAAAAAAAAAAAAACAAGGTGTAAGTGGACCTGTGCAGTTCAAACCCATGTTGTTCAAAGACCAACTGAGACTGTGTGTATACACACTTCAAAAGTAATTTTAATAAAATCAACTTTTACTTTATCACAAAATTATTTTTTTCAGTTACCTAAAGAAGTAGTGCAGAATTGTACTAAGCTCATAAATTTGAAGGTCCTGAAAATGTTTTACTACTTGCATTCAAGTCTTAGTGTGCTTTATGTGGGCACTCATCTTTGCAATATGATTCCAGGAAATTTGATATTTCATTTTAAAATTTTGGCCTAAAGAGTCCTAGGATATTTTACCCAAGAAAAATAATACATTAATCCACTTTTGGCCAGGAAGCTCATGGTTTCCTTTATTCTCTAAATTCTCTATCAGTGAAGAAGACAATGTAGAGTATAAGTCTGCCATGATTGGGAGTCTGGCAGTACAGAAAAAGCCTCCAAACTTAAGCATTATCCAATTATCTCAGTATACTACAGTGGGGAGCTATGTAGAACTTGAAGCCTAGAAAAGGAGAAAGATACAATACAGTTATGATTAGGGTAGTGACTCCTTAATTTCGTTTTAAATATGAATGGCAGAGGATTCTGGGGAAATGATAGTAGCTTCAGAGAGATTTTTAGATCTGAATAGCCTATCCCTTCCCTAAAGACACATGCTAAAAAGGAAAAAGAAAGGAAAAAGCATCTAGTATAGCAAGACCACAAACTCACAGACAGCATCTATGATAAATGCACACATGAACTGCAACAGACAACCAGGTAGGTACAAATCAACAAGAGCAAAAAGACCTACATATGGTATCTAAAAGTATGTGGAAAGAAAATGAAGGGGAAAAAAGGTGATTTTATCTTGCAGGAGAGCCAGAGATTCCTATGAGGGGCATCAAAACTCACAGAGAAAACAAGCAGAAACCAGGAGTGGACATTGCAGGCTTCAATTTGCAAATAAGTGCAAGAACTTTGAGATATTCTGAGGATGCCAGAGTATTCTGGGGCTTATGAATCCTTGATACTTATCAAACCAAAGCACCCTTCTAGAACAAATCCCCAGGTTCAACAGGGTGAAAAGAGGAGAACCTGAGAAATGAAAATTAGAGGACTGAGGAGGAAAATTCTAGAATTTTTAAGGTCATTTTTTAAAATCGTGTCATGAAGATGGGGAGAACAGGAGTTGTGAAGCTAGAAAATATGTCCTGACCTATGTTTCTCTCCTAAAATGGAAATTTATTTCATTTAAAAATGAAGAAGAGAAATCTATTCCAGTCAAATCCCACAAAAAGTTGGGGGGGGGGGAATAAGGATAAGAAAATCCCAGCAGACCCTGAAAGCACAGAAAGATACACTCACAAAACAAATAAAATTTGTTGCCTAATGCTTTTTAGAAAGTAAAAGGAACTTAAAAAGTGATAGAAACTGGCTTTTTAAAAACATAAAAAGACAATTACAAAAACCCAGAAATGAAGTGATTGGAGAATAGGGAGATTTGAAAAAGTGAAAGAACTCAACAAATCATTTGTTTGAAAAAAAATCATTTCTTGGGTGAAGATTAAACTCGAAGGAACACAAGTTTGAATAAACACAACAGATAATATCTCCTTGGAGAAATGGGTGATTTCAGATCCAGCACAGGAAATAAACAAGATGTTCCTGTTATATCTTGTCATATCAGAGAGTTGGGAAGACTATCAAAGTCCACAGTAGTGTGGACGTGTCAAAAGGACTCAGGAGCCAACCTGAATATGGTCCATAGACTTAACAGGACATAATCTGTGCACTGATAATCAGAAAACATTAATGAAAACAATAACGAGGAAATAAAATATCTAATTGGTCATCTTCAGATCTGGAGTCTTTTCTTGTTTCTTTTCTTTTTCGGTAAACTTGGTAAACAAAATAAATGAAACATTTGTCCTGCCTTTTCTAATTAAACTGTGACCCAAGACAACCAAATAGTTGAAATAAATATTCCAGGTAGTAAGTGAAGAATAACAATATAATTAGTAGAATATCACCACTTGGTACCCATAACAAATTAATGAGTCTACGCTTTGATAATTGATGGTCACAACATCACAATAAGACAAATAGATACTTTATAACTCATTTTAGAATTAATCAACATCACCTATGAAGTAGATAGACTTGCCAAAAAGTCAAATCTGAATTTTTTCAATCCTCTAGAACCATCAATTGACATTAAATACATGGGTCAAAGGAACATGATAAAAGTATAAGCATGAAGGGTATGCAACTGGCATAATGCAGACAGCTGGGGACTCTGCAGGATGAATGCTTTGGATTCACTGGCAAATAAATAATTTCAAGAAAATATGAATAAATGGAGTTTTTTAAACCTATAATTTAAAAGAAGTTGTGTCAGGATCATTAATAAAAGAAATAATGGTCATTAAAATTAAAAAATACATTTATGGGTCAATCAAGGAAATGTGAACTGACTGGCTATTTATTAATACCAAGGAATTATTGTTATTTTGGGATGTGTGATGATGACATTATAGTTGGGCTTAAAAAGGGCAGTTCTTACATTTTAGAAATAGATATATTAAAATTTTTACTGAGAAAAGAAAATCTGGAATTTGTTTCAAAATTGCTGACAATTACAATGATGGGAATAGGGGAGGAATACAGAAAATAGCCAGCATTTGATATTTGATGAGATTAGTTGATGAAGGGACTTCCACTTATTTCTTTCTACTTGTGTAGATGTTTGAAATTTTCCATACTAAATTTTTTTATAAATGTAGATAGATCAAAATTAATTCTACTGAGTGCTCAGAAGGGCAAAAGCTATTCTTAACTCAGGATCCTTCTTCTCTAGCCAAGAATCCTTTTTTTTTTTAATATTTTATTTATTTATTCATGAGTAACAGAGAGAGACAGAGACACAGGCGGCGGGAGAAGCAGGCTCCATGCAGGGAGCCCGATGTGGGACTCGATCCCGGGGCTCCAGGATCACGCCCTGGGCTGAAGGCGGCGCTGAAGCGCTGAGCCACCCAGGCTGCCCTCTGGCCAAGAATTCTAATCATAATTCTGCGCTACCGCTACCGGTCCAAGGCCAGAACTCTGGCACCAGATTGCTCTGAGGTCTTTGGTGATAAAATCTACAAGAATAATAAAAAGGGCTCTTCAGTCTTATCCAAAAGACAACAAAGCCAGATAACCAGCCAGAATAAAGGCTGTTCCCAGGTCTGAGACAGGTGAAATAGTATCGATAATATGACCACAAAAAAAAAAATTATATTCTTCCAAAAACCAGTTGTAACTATTGTGTATACTTTGCAGCAAAATTTCTTTTCTGGGGCAGCCCGGGTGGCTCAGCAGTTTAGCGCCTGCCTTGGGCCTAGGGCGTGATCCTGGAGACCTGGAATCGAGTCCCACGTCGGGCTCCTTGCATGGAGCCGGTTTCTCCCTCTGCCTGTGTCTCTGCGCCTCTCTCTCTCTCTCTCTCTCTCTCTGTGTGTGTGTGTGTGTGTGTGTATGTGTCTCATGAATAAATGAATAAAATATTTTTAAAAAATAAATTTATTTTCTGTATTTTCAATATTAAATTAAACCAACTACTTAGGTAGCACTTGTATCAGTATATACTGAAAACCTAGAAATAATAATTTAGACTGAAATGATACTAAATATGTTTTGGCCATTGTAGTATATTCTCCAGTCTTGTTTGTTCTGTCTTTATTGCCATGAAAAGGTGTAAGGAGACCTGCAAATCATTAATGCCAGGATTTGAAATGGTTTATTTTACCTCGCTTCCTCCATACTCAACTCATTTGCAGGAACCTCTGCTGTCAGACTCATTTATTTATTTAATATCTCATATTATTGCATATGCCACATCTTTCCAAATAGACCACAGGCTCCTTTAAGGGCAGCTACCGGTATTATAAACCCTGAATTTACTTTTGCTTTCTCCATCCTCAACACCAGTACTTTCAAAAATCTGTATTAGTTAGTAGGTGTTTGAGCATAAAAAATGATAGAAACAATGCACATCGAAAGCTCTCACCCCATGCAGTTTTCCAAAGTGGAGACGTCTCCTGGCCCAGCCAAGTGGAAGAGCCCCATGGGGGCAGGAGTCCCCAGGCCTTGAGGCTAAAAGGGGTCGTGGCAGGGGACCTAAAGCTGCCAGCACCAAGTATGACTCCTGTTGTCTGTTTTGTCTATTCCAATAAACCAGAGTTTGACACACACACACACACACACACACACACAAAATTACAGAAAGAGCTCAATTCTAACTAAATACTACTACTACTACTACTATTACTACTACTACTACTACTACTACTAAAATACATTAAATAAAGTATAAGTAGGAGAATGAAGATAGGACTGGAAGTCCCAGGCTACAAAGTGAATTATCCCATTGGCCAACGTATTGATTGTAAACAGGTATTTGTGAACTGGTCACCATTTAAATTCATAACTAAGTGAAGGGTCATAATGACTTTTATTATCAAAAAAAGAATTTTTTTAAAAAGAATATTTTTATATCTTAACATTTTAGCTCAACTTACTTGTAGTTTTAATGGAAATAGATAAGATACAAAGTATTCATTCCTAAATAATCCATTCCCTATTTTTTCTTATAAAAAAAATCAGTGATACCTATTATAATTTGTCAAGAATTCACCAGTCTCTGACAGCCTGGGTGGCTCAGTGGTTTAGCGCTGCCTTCAGCCCTTGGCGTGACTCTGGAGACCCTGGATCAAGTCCTGCGTCGGGCTCCCTGCATGGAGCCTGCTTCTCCCTCTACCTGTGTCTCTGCGTCTCTCTCTTCTCTGTGTGTCTCTCATGAATAAATAAATAAAATATTTTTAAAAAAATAAAAACTATAAAAAAAAAAGAATTCACCAGTCTCTCCTTTTATTTCCCACAGTTTGGTGTCATTACAAAATCAAGCATTTTTGCAGAATTTAACAATTTCAAAATCCCTCAATAATGTTACTTCACTACAACAAAATAAGATCAAAATTAGAAAACCACTGACTAATGTTGAGAAATGATCTCTTGTGATTCACTAAAGGTGGACTAGCATTGAGACTATACCAGAACTGGGATTTGAATTCCAAAGTGGACCATAAACCATAGTTTATCTTCTCTTTAAAAAAAAAACATCAGAAATGAGGGATGCCTGGGTGGCTCAGCAGTTGAGTGTCTGCCTTTGGCTCTGGATGTGATCCCGGGGTCAGAGATGGAGTTCCATACCGGGCTCCCTGCATGGAGCCTGCTTCTCCCTCTGCCTATGTCTCTGCCACTCTCTCTGTGTCTCTCATGAATAAATAAATAAAATCTTTAAAAAAAAATCAGAAATGAACCTGTTGCCTGACCTTTGAATTTCTGCTGAGACAATAGTTAGATACTTTGTCACTTTCAAGTTCCCTAGCCCCCTCTCTGGTTTCAGGAATGGTGATTCCAGATAAATACAGTGGGTACCAATGGTGTGGTTAAAAGAGCAATTTAGTCTACTGTTGCAGCCAAGTTAGTCACAAAATAAACAAGCTGTTTCACACAATTGTTAATTTCTTCAAGGGCTTTGTTTAGAGGGGTCTCAGCTTAAAGCAAGATGCCCTGTTAGCAGATTGAAATAACTCTATGGAAATCAAATTGCACATATATGAGGTGTCTCTGAAACCTTTTATTCAATCTTAGATGCAGAATTTTACTATTTCTTCAGGCTTGGAAAAATATATTCAGGGAAAAAAGGAGGAAAGAAAATGTTATAATTCTCCATGCCTCTACACCCCTTTGCACCTTATTTTCCCCCTACTTGATCATAAAATGATATTCTGTAGGAAGGTATTTTTAATTAGTAGGTCAAATATTTAAAAGTGTTAAATGTACTTATGAAATGTACTTATATAAGAGTGTTAAGGGATCCCTGGGTGGTGCAGCAGTTTAGTGCCTGCCTTTGGCCCAGGGCGCGATCCTGGAGACCGGGGATCGAATCCCACGTCGGGCTCCCAGTGCATGGAGCCTGCTTCTCCCTCTGCCTGTGTCTTTGCCTCTTCCTCTCTCTCTCTCTCTGTGACTATCATAAATAAATAAAAAATTTAAAAAAAAAGAGTGTTAAATGTACTTATGAAATGTACTTATGAAAATTTCCGAAATATAGTTACCTTTCCAGCACTTTCTAAGAAAGCAAATGTACAGCTTTATTTTTTAAGACTCAAGTTTTATGAACATTAATTACTTTACTATATTGAAACCCAAGCTTGTTTTTAGGAGTCCTTTGAGACATTCCAAGCTATTTATTCCCATACTAAAAGGCACTTCTTTCTCTTATACTTTCTTCTTGTATGTTTCATGCTACAGTTAGTTATATCCTACTGAGGCTGCTTCATTCCATTGTTTGATTTGAGGTTCTGAAGATGAGATTGCATATATATTTTTGCATAGCTTTTTAAAGAATAACAAGAATGGGTTTTATGGTGACCATTTGCCTTCGGATGCCTCCTTTTCCATTTATTCTCATTTCATATCGATGATACGATATCTAAAAATTGATATACGAACTAGTTATTTGATTTATTTGACTCATTCAAACCAGCTACTCTCAAAATATGGCCTTTCTGCCTACAGGGTGTAGCCTAATTGACAGCCAGAATCTATTGCTACCACTGGGGATTTTTTTCCCATTGTAAATAGCACCTAGATTTTGTCTGTTGTTACCTTAGTCATTTGTAGGAACTGCTGAGTTTCCATAATTATACGGTTCCTTAATGGATGAATGAATCAAGAAGACGTGATATATATGTATATATTATTATGAACATTATTCAATCATTTAAAGAAAAAGGAAATCCTGCCACTTGTGGAAACATTAAGGGCATTATGCTAAGTGAAATAAGTCAGAGAAAGACCAATACTGTATGACCTCACTTAGATGTGGAATTCCATATAAGCCGAACTCAGAGAATAGAATAGTGGTTGCCAGTGGCTATGGGTGGAGGAGATGAGATTTTGGTCAAAAAGTATAAATGTCTACTTATAAGAAGAATGAATTCTGGAGACGTAATGTACACCATGGTGACTTTAGTTAACAATATTGTATAGTTGAAAGTTACTAACTCTTAAATGTTCCCATCACACACACAAAGTAATTAGGTGAGGTACTAGATTTGTTAACTCACCTTATTGTAGTAATCATTTTGCAACACATGCATGTATCAAATCATCACATTGCACATTTTAAATTTACACAGTATTATATGTCAATTACATTTCTATAAAGCAGGGGAGAAAAGGAGTCACCTGGAGCTGGAAGAGGCTGGTGGAGGAAAGCCACTGCCCTGAGCAATAACAAGGTGGGCAGGGAACTACAGGTCTGTGCCAGCATTGCTAGGCAGGCTCTGTTCCCATTTGCAGCGAGAGGTTGGGAGCAGCACAGCTGTGATCCTTGTTGTTCATTCTCGGTAGCCTCAGGCAGCTTTTCAAAGTTAGATTGCTGAAAACCAATAAATGAAATTATAAGAAAGAGCAGCATAAATGCCTTTACTCTACTTATGATCCTCTTGGCAACTTTTCCATCTAAATGCTGCTCTCCGCAGTCTCGAATCAGGAAAATTAATATAGAACAGAAGTTTCCAAACTTTTAATCATAAATCCTTCTACCAAAAGAAAAGTTGAAATTTTATGACCACTAGTAAATAAAACATCTTTGAGATTTGTAATATTTATCAAGAGAACATCAATCAGTTACCCACTATGTGCCCAGGAAAAATAAAAACAAGACACACATAAAAACGAAACATAGATTTTGTTCCAGTATTATTCTTCCCTTTGACTTCACTGTAAGAGTTTTTGGTGTCTGTGTAAGAGAATAAACAGACGATGACAGAATGCAGAATCTCTCTTTCCACATTTTGTGACTACAAGGTTCGAACTAGAATTGCTCAATAACTTTGTACTCTGATTTAAGGGAATATAAATGACCTACTTATCCTTAAGTACCTGTTATGTGGAAGCCAGAGGTGCCCTGCAAATGGCTTAAGATACAATATATTTACCTACACTGTAAAAGTCTTTTCTGTTTAACAAATGAGTACAGATTTTCACCAAAGTACCTATCCCCCTACATAGCTCAGAGGAAAACTCTGAGGGAAAGAGAAACTATATGGGCAAAATTTCAAGGTTCTATTGCCTGGACATGGGATATTGATGGGCTTGTAAAATTTACAGAACTAGGTAGGGAGACCCTGGGCATTTAGTAAATATATCAGCAAAGGATGGTGGAAAATAAGACTTTCCCTGACCAGAGGATAAATTAGGTAGGTGAAGTTTGTCTTTTTATGTTCTTTTCCTTCTCATATACCAGTGTTCTTTCCTGTCCAAGGAGACCTATATATGTACGTAGCACACACACATGCATGTACACATACATACATAGAATCCCCAGTCTGTTCGGTTGAGATTCAGCTATACGCATTAAGAAGGCTGTATAATACCCTATATTTTACAGACTTCAAATATACTTACATTTTAATAGTAAACACTGCCTTAAAATCTTTTCTGACAAGGGAGGCTATTTCTAATACTGGAGGTTGACAGTTGACAGAGAAAATTTAGGGAACACAGAGACATGTCTGACCCCCTCCCCACTCAGCATCTTCTACACCCTTGGAGAAAATTCATATTGCAGGCTACAATCCTTTCTGCTACGTCAAAATCAAGCTTTACTAACAACACAATTTTATACAAGTTCCTTAACATATATTAGGCACTCAACATATATTTTATTTGTTGAAGGAGACGTGCTCGCTTCGGCAGCACATATATATTTGTTGAAGAGGGAAGATATGAAGGAGGGAATCATCTGAAACTACAGGGTACAACATTTAAGTCAATATAGATATAAATATTTAAATTTAAGGTAAATTTAAATTATAATTCAAAATTATTTCCAGATTTTATTTTTAAAAGAATCTCCTGGAAAGGCCAACTCTTAATTTAACTCTATATTTTCAGGAAAGACATTTGGTCTAAATGAAGAGAATCTTTAATTATTGTTCTGTAATTCCAAAGCAAACAAGGATTCATTATTTTCTTTTCATGAAATATCATTATTTGACAAGAAGAGAATATTTCATATTTTAAGCCAATGATCAAATTATTGACCTCCTTAATCACTTTCAACAGTTTTGAATGTTTTCCATTATCTACTCTTTAGCTTGTACCTGAGGAATTGAATTAACTATTCAGTTTCTCGAAAATAAGGGTACCAGATCTCTAAATAGGCAGTTCGCAGAGCCCACCACCAGAGGGCAATAAAGAAGCTGAATGTTGAAGCTGTAGAGTGAAATAGTGGGAATTTAAATAAAAGCAAAATTTCACAGTCTGCTTTTCTGACCAATGTAATATATATAATACCTTAATGGACTATATGTACATGTATTCTGAAAAATCAGCAGCACACTTCACTGGTCAATTTCTATGAGAAGGGGAATGTAATAGAAACAGTATAGAAAAACAGTGTACTTACATTTTAAAATTCTACCCTTACAGAATCTACTCACTGCTGAAAAATTGTAGGAATAATAGCTTTCTGTGACTCAATGGCCAGTCTACCATTATCAGGAGTAAAATTTATTTTCCTGTGATGCTCAAATGCACAGAAAGAATGCATATCGAGGAAAATGGATAAACTCGGAGTGACATAACAAAAATAAATAATACTTCAGAATGGAAAATGTATAAGATCTAGAAGAAACAGTTTTCTCTGTACTAGTGTGGCTATATGCATAGTTTCTAAGAAACATACAAATCACTTACAGGAAATATTTTTAGCTAGGAGAGGATTAACATCGACGAAGGAGAAAAGACAGCTGGCTTTTAAAACATTTTCATTTATTTATCTGCTTATCTATTTGTATGTTTGTTTGTAAAAGTTTGGAATATGAAGAAAGATTGAATTTAAGACCAGTATCCCAAAAGAACAAAGGAATTGAGGACTATACTGGAGCCCAGTCAACGTTTGACTATTTTGTAAGAGTCACACTGTGAATAGTCAATACTGTGAAATATAGCCAAATCATTTGAACTATAAGCATTCTCTCTAAAAATGATCCTAAGACATCAACCTTAATTTATATGGTAAGAAAGTAGCACAAAATATATTGTGCTACTTGTTATGCTTTCTTTAGAGAAAGAATAGAGATTCTGGATCAAATAAAAATGTCAGTAAGCCTCATGGATATAAAATATCCTGATTTCTATCATTTAGAACATGCCTCTAGAAGAGGAAAACTGGATGACAATTTTCCCAGATTTCACATTTTATGCATACTTGTTAGATAAGACGCATCTCTAGTAGTAAAATATATTGTTACAGATTATTTCTTGGATGTTCTCTAACATAATCTCAAGGAGTTCCTCTTTTCTTCACCAATATGTTGGGGAAATGGAGGTGTGTATGAGTTGGAGGAACTATAAATAAAAAGTAATGATCAATACTTTGTTTGTAAAAATAGAAACTTCTATTTAAATAGTCTTCCCATCAAACAACACTTAATACAAGTTCTTAAAGCCTGGAATAACAAATATTTTGAAGTTTGTAAATTGGTCATAATTCATATGATTAACTCATATTATTTTTCTCTGTCAAAATTTGAGTGGTATAACTTTATATGAATATACTTTCAACTATGAATTACAGTTCTGTGGAGATGATAACTGTATTTAGTAGAAGTTCAATAGAATTTAATTGGATATATCACTGACTAAAAGAATATATATAAGAAGAACAAGACAGCTTTAAATTACACTAAATTATAACAATTTTCACATTTAAAAGTACATTCAATATGAAATTTTTGAAATTCATAAAACCTATGATTTGAAATTATTGATGTATTTTTGAGGACTTATATATTATTAATGATAAATATAAAAATCTTCAAAGAAATTTTAGGATTCCAGATTATTTTTTTAGTAATTATAGGAAAATAGTGTTGTCATCACAGATGTGCCTTTATAGGGCTAATAAGTCATGATAACTTTATTGCTTAAGTTTCAGCTAGATCTTCTATAGAGGAAACTTTCAGTATTTTCCTACCTATTTTTGCTATTTTTTTCCTTTATATGTTTAACCTTAAGTAACAGAAACTCCTGGAAGGGAAATATTTTGTGGAAGCTGAGTAACGAAAGTAAGACCAAGTGAGGGAACAATGAATCACAATGACACACAGAAATGTGGAGACTGAGGACCAGAAAGGAGGGTGGTTATATTGGTCTGATATAAAGCCTAATTTTTTAGACTCCAAAGTGTAATTCTAAAAGATTCATTTTCCCGTCGAATGGGCATTTATTTACACTGAGTCTCATCAATTCTAAGTTAAAAATAAGTAAAATTTAATGTGCCTTCAATGTGCTTAGACCCTGTGAAAAGCGAAAGCCAGTATCAAGAAACCAAGAGTTCATATGCTGATAGTGAAGAAGAGATCCTAGAAATTTTCCCTGAATCTAAGAGGTATGAGAAACAGCCTCTGCCTCCTCCTTTGGTGGGATAGGGGTAGCACTTTAGTAGAGTCTTGCTCATACAGTCACAACAAAAATCAGACTCTTGCAGCCCTCTCTTAATGGGTTATTAGGGTATACATACACCTAAATACTCATCTGGGGACTAACCTCCCAATAAAAATGTGATCCATCAGTTCTTTTAAACTATATTCCTAAGATGAATCACACAAACACACGCAATTTAAACATACTTTCTGACCACAAAGATACTTTTAGAAAAATTAATTTCTTCTGCTATTTGAAATAACATACTTAACACTGCTAATCTTTTTTTTTAAGATTTATTTATTTATGCATGCATGCATGAGAGAGATAGAGAGAGGCAGAGACACAGACAGAGGGAGAAGCAGGCTCCATGCAGGGATCCTGAGGTGGGACTCGATCCCAGGACTCCAGGATCACGCCCTGGGCTGAAGGCAGTGCTAAACTGCTGAGTCACCCAGACTGCCCAACACTGCTAATCTTAATTCCATCTTCAATTTTTCCCCCCCTCCCCCCATCTTCAATTTTTAAATATTCTCCATTCATATCTAATGAGATTTTCATTTAGCAAATTTTTTGTATATTTTTATACAAACTCTTACTTTGCTTAATGATTGCCACATTTATGATATACACAGACACTTAGCTTTCTGTGTATCTATAATTAAAATATTCCCTGCCTCTCTAATAATATTGTAGAACTCCTCTCACTATGGTCAAACAGGAGGCAAAGTTTTTTGAAACATTTTTTTGCAAAAATTCACTCAAATATTTTACAATTAAGTAGTATGAAACATTTAAAAACATCTAAATTCTACATTCATACACAACTGATAGTTTGCCTAGTAAACAGTTTTAGATTGAAAATTATTTTTTTTCAGAATTTTGAAGGAATTAGTCATTTTCGTTTGGTTTCAAGTAGTGCCACTGAGAAGTCCAATACCATTCAAGACTCTCGATTTTTTTTTTATTTTTCTTATTTTCTTAAAGATTTTTATTTATTTATTCATGAGAGATACAGAGAGACAGAGAGAGAGAGAGAGAGAGACAGGCAGAGGGAGAAGCAGGCAGGGAGCCCATCGTGGGACTTGATCCTCGGTCTCCAGGATCAGGCCCTGGGCTGAAAGCAGCACTAAAACTTTGAGCCACCCGGGGTGCCCACTATTGATTCTTTTAATGATGACACTGTCTTTCCTTCTTCTTCTGGACAACAGTCCAGATTCTCTTAGGACATTCCATTTATCCCCAAAGTTCTGACATTCCACAATAATATCCAATGATATAACATTTTTGATTCTTTGCACTTAGTTCTCATTGTATTCTTCAGATCTGGAAATCCACTCATTGTATTTCTGCAACATTTTCTTCTACTATTTCTTTGATAATTTCTCACTAGCTTTTTCCTGTTTTTCCTATCTGGAACTGACAGCAGTTGGAATGTTGTGCCACTGATATTGATGCTCTAATTTACTTTTCCCCCTATTTCTATCTTTCTTTTGTAGTTGTTCTGTTTTCTGGGAGATTTCCTCAGTTATATCTTCTAAGCCTCTTAATAATGTTTTATTTATCGTGTCATGATGCTTTCAAAGATCTCTCTCTTGTTGCTTTGTAACATAGCATTAGACTCATGGTTTGTTAAAGCTTTTCAGACAATACTAATTCGGTATTTAAAATTTCTTAACTTTTAATTATTCTTTGTCTATTTTTACTTTGTTTTCCTTTTGTTTGTATCTATTATATTAGATGCTTCTGGAAATGCGTTTTAAACTTGATCATCGGGATGCCTGGGTGGCTCAGCGGTTAAGCAACTGCCTTCGGCTCAGGGCGTGATCCTGGAGTCCCAGGATCCAGTCCCACATCAGGCTCCCTGCATGGAGCCTGCTTCTCCCTCTGCCTATGTCTCTGCCTCTCTCTGCGTGTGTCTCTCATGAATAAAGAAAGAAAGAAAATCTTTTTTAAAAAATAAAAAATGAATTCAATCATCTATTCATTTTTAAGAATAAAGTATTAAAAGCTGACTGGAAAATCTGTGAACATAAAAGGACATTTCTGCTGCTTGTCAATAGCTGAGCTACAGAGTCATGAACAGGTGAGGACAGGTTAAGCACATTTCATTGTGCTTAATCCATATCAGTGGGTCCTTTCTCCTTGGACATTGAATTTCCCCATAAAGGAATTGTCCATTTACCTGCATGAAGACCTCTCCATAGAAATTTCCATGCTTCTGCTGGAACAGCAAGAGAGTCACATGGCTGTTTGGGGATGGGAAATGTGAAAGTGGGTATATCTACTTCTTAGACAAATTTTCAAATAATCTCCCAATTTTCAGGTTTACTATGTATGTCTGTTTTAAGGTATTTCCAATTCCTGAACCTTATCAATGTTTTAGGGGCAAATCAGCCTAATTCTTACTGTCTTCTTCCTTGAGTGATCTTTGCAAAGTGGAGAAAATCTAAATTTAAGGCACATTAATTCATCCATCTCCCCAAATTTTATTATCTGTTATAATCTCCTCACTAATAATCCTTGCTCTTCTGAGCTCGTACCATTCATATTAATGTTATCTTCCCATAGTTATTAACCTATGGACTTATTCACTGAATTCTAGGACACGTATACTTAGCAAAAGTGAAGATTGGTTTTTATCAATATTTTCTTCCTTATAATAGGTCTTGAAAGAATCCTGAAAAGCATCATGTTCCACGTGGAGTTTGAAAACATTAATGGATAAAATATTTCCAAAATAAGTTTAAAAATTAAGATGGTAGATATAAATATCTTAGATTCTGATTATGACTCTAACTTACACTGGAAAATTTTAATCACTCAGTGCCCTAAGTTTCCTTTTCTATAAACTGGGGATAACAATAGTATCTGATTCATGTGGTTACAGTGAGACTTAAATAAGTTTACATATGTAAAATACTCAGAAGAGTGGTACAGTTTCACGCAGCATTTCAGTGTGCGATTGCTCTTCCTGAACTCTCCCAGACTTAAAATTTCCCTCAATTTTTGTACTGTTATTTAGATCTTTTTGTCTAACTCCTCTACCTTTTAAGAGTATCTGGGATCAACCAAGTATTGTTATGTTGTGTAATTCATCTTAAAGTATTTCTAATCCTTATTATTTCTTTTTTCTTCCATGAGTTACTTAGGAGTATATCGTTTAATTTCCACATATTCGTGAGTTTCACAAATTTATTTCTGGTAAGGATTTCTAATTCATTCCATTTTGCCTGTGAGCATAAACTATATTGTTTACATTCTTCTAAATTTATTGTAATCCATTTTATGGCCTAGCATATGGTCTATCCTGGATAATGTTTCACGTGCACTTGAAAGTAATGTAAGTTCTGATGCTCTTGGGTGGAATGTTCTATAGACATCTCTTAGTTCTGGTTGGTTAATATTGTATTGTTCAAGTTTTCTATTTTCTTGTTCATTTTTTATCTAATTGTTCTGTTATTGAAAGAAGGGTATTAAAGTATTCAAATATTATTTTAGAACTGTCCGTTTCTTTTTTTTTTTTTTTTTTTTTTTTTTTTTTTATTTTTATTTTTTTAGAACTGTCCGTTTCTTCTTTCAGTTGTGCCCAATTTTGCTTCAGGTATTTTGAGGTTCTGTTGTTAGGTGCATATATGTTTAAAATTATTATATGTTCTTGATGAAATGATCATTTTTTAAAAGATTTATTTATTTAATTTAGAGAGAGAAACAGAGAAGAAAAAGAGAGAGAGAGCTTGAGCAGGGGGAGGGGCAGAAGGAGAAGGAGAGAGAATCCTCAGACTCCCTACTAAGCACAGCAGAGCCTGACACAGGACTCCATCCCAGGACCCTGAGATCATGACCTGAGCCAAAATCAAGAGTCAGCCACTTAACCGACTGAGCCACTCAGGCATCCTTAGAATGACTGTTTTATTATTATATATATTTTTTAAAGATTTTATTTATTTATTCATGATAGTCACACACAGAGAGAGAGGCAGAGACACAGGCAGAGGTAGAAGCAGGCTCCATGCAGGGAGCCCAACGTGGGATTCCATCCCGGGTCTCCAGGATCGCGCCCTGGGCCAAAGGCAGGCGCTAAACCGCTGCGCTACCTAGGGATCCCCTGTTTTATTATTATAATGTCTCTTTGTCTCTAGTAAAAATTTTGAACTTAAAATATATTTTTCAAGGCACCTAGATGGTTCAGTCAGTTACACATCTGATTTCAGCTCAGGTCATGGTCTTAGGGTCCTGGGATCAAGCTACATATCCTGCTCTACATGTAGCAGGGTGTCATCTGCTTCTCCCTCTCCCTCTCCTTCTGCCCATCCCCCCACTTGCTCTTTCTCTCTTTCAGATAAATAAATAAATAAATAAATAAATAAATAAATAAATAAATCTTTTGCAAATACTTTTTTTCCTGATACTTGCTTAGCAGTCCAATTTGGTTTGGTTACTGGTTTTCTGGTATACCTGCTTCAATCACTTTGTATTTTACCTACATATAAGTGTGTCAACTTATAGAGAGCATATGTTTGGATCATTTTTTAAAATTCACCCTGCAAATTTCTACTCCAAATTTTTATTCTAGTCTCTGCTTGATTAATACTATAGAACTCTAGATTAGATCTAAATCTAATTTTCCTTCAGAATATTGAGCATATGAGTCTACCAATCTACCTTCTGGCATTGCTGTTGAGAATTCTGAATCAATACTGATTCTTACTAATACATATGTGTGTATTTTTATTTATCTGTCTTTTTGTGAGCAATTAGAACTATATATTTGTTCTTAAGTGTTGTTCTTAATTTCACAGTAATATGTGTAGTTTAATCCATTATGTTTGGTGCATAGTAGGTCCTTTCCATAAAGAAATTTATGTTCTTATCTTGGGAAATCCACTTGAATGATTCCTCCTTCTATCTTCCTCTGTTCCATCCTTCTGTAATTCATATTATTCAGATATTGCATCTCTCTAATGGGCTTTCCAATTTTCTCTCCTGCTTTCCATCTATTTGTCTTTGTTCTATTTCTTATAGACTTTACACATTTATCTTCCAGACCTTCTATTTCTTTATGTTTCTTCTCTAGTGTGTTCATAATGTTTTTATAAATAAGTTGAAGAGTTGAAATAGGAATAGTGCTAGAAGTACTAGTATATATGACAAAGGTTTAGGAAGTATAATACACATTCATCTTTGTTTCTTTAGATTCCATGAATAATGCTTAGTACCCAACAGACTCTCAATGAATTGGTCATGAAATGAGTGAGTGAATGAATGAATGAATGAATGAATAATAAAGCCTAGATTCTTGTCCCAAAAATATATTTCCTTCCTACATCATCATCATCATGGTATGCCCTCTATTGGTCTCAGTTTCTAGCTAGCAGTTTAAGACTACATTTTCTCTCTGCCACTGACAACTCTAACATTAGCTGATTCTATTAATATAACTAATCTGGACTTTTTTGTTAAATGCACATTTTTTAATCCCTGGGACTATCCTCTGATGATGAATATAATCGTATAACACACACATACAAATTTTAGTTAACTGAAATTTTAAATTATCTCATATATAGAACTTACTATACAGGTTAAGTAAAAGAATTGAACTCTCTCATACTTGAAATCCACAAAAATCCACCTCAGTTTATTATGTTTTTG
Source organism: Vulpes vulpes (assembly GCF_048418805.1). Lineage (NCBI taxonomy): Eukaryota > Metazoa > Chordata > Mammalia > Carnivora > Canidae > Vulpes > Vulpes vulpes. Next base: position 53,336,308 of record NC_132792.1, on the reverse strand, counting down.
CTATATCTTAACTATTTAATTCTGGAAAATAAACCAAGACTGCAATTTGGTAAACTGAGTTCTTCCTTGAACAAATTTCAGAATTATTTCTTGCGTTATGTATCATACAGAGATCCATCCACATTGATTCATTAAAATGTGAAATGGTTTCATACAATTCTAGTCATTGAGCAAGGGTCACATGAAGAATTTTCTTGTGACATGGAACAGTGCAAAAGGTTTGTATATCTTGATACTGATTAAAAGGAAGCTATCAGGCTTTATCACACAGGCAATTCATATTTTAAAAAATAGTTTCAAAGTAAGCCTTCCAAATTCTAAACATCTATATACCTTTAAATCAGCCAGGCTACAGCCAGATCTTTTAAAGCCTCTGACTATGTTTGCCAATCCACTAGCTTAAAAAGCATGCTTTTCATTCCTCTTTTTAAATAAAAGCAGCCTTGTCTGCACTGATCTCATCATCTCCATTGAAAATGTTTATCTGCCAAATGAAAAAGAAGAGTACAAATTAGAAACACTGATACATCTTCTGACATTATTCATTTAGAAGCTAGTTCTCAAGTTGTCATTACATTTACCACATAAAAATTAGAAATGATTTGTTTGGAGACCTACAGCTATTTCTAGGCCCGAGATGTTTGGACAACTGTAGATAAAGTTTCATTATCAGACTGAACTAAATATGCTATAATTATATATAAATCAGGACGATTTTTGTTCCATGAACTTAAGTTATTAATCTACTCAGGCCAAGCAGCAGGATACCATCATTCTCCAAAATTATACAAGTGTTTTTCTCAGCCAAAAATGTAAAAAGTGATGTTTGAAAATTAAGGTCAAAGATTGGTTGGACAATACTCATGTTTCTATTATCTGATTGTTTCCATCTTTCTTCTGGTCTATGAAACCCAGGCTAGCCTTGTACTTCCACAAAACCTTATGTTTCCTTATGTTTCATTAGCATTCATCACACTTAAAATTATTAGTTAAGCACCTATTTTTTTCTAATAAATATTAGCCCAGGGGCCTCTACTGTCATATTCTGTATGATATGATAATACCATATTAAGTATCAATATTTGTTGAATGAATTAACTAAAGACAAATGAATGAAGGAAAGGAAATCTAACTTATCAGGCTGACAGTTGATTTAGGGAATGGAAGTTGGAAAGTTTGAATGACTCTGTGTTTTACAAAATTTTTACATCATGATAGTTTTTTAAAACTTTGATATGCAAAATGTTATATGCATGGAGTTAACAAATAGTAAAAAAGAATGATGGCATGGCTGAAAATCTATATTTTCAGCTACATAAGCCCTAGGGAAAGTAAGAAACCAAAAGAAATTTATATTCTGTACTTAAATATTTAAGAAATAGGATTTAAGAATTCATTAGTGTACTGACTTATTATGACTTCTACACTAATTAGCATCATAATTGATTCAAATGGCATATGAGATGCAGACCTCTCAGAATATTCGCTATGTTAATCAAACAAAAAATTACACTGATATATGAGTTTGCTCTTCTAGTATACCAAAATTTTATACTTAGGCAAAGATGACATTTTTAAGAACTTATCTTTCAGTATAGGAAATTTTTGCTAATTTTGCATTTTGTGTTCTTATTAAAGCAATCTTCTGATTTTTTTTTCACATGTTAAGATATTGTGTGTATAAAAGATATGTAATGTTTCCCTGTAGATCTACAAACATGACTAGAATGCTACATAGCAGTGCTTTGTATATAATCTAAAAAAATGTCCTTATGTGCAACAGCAGAGACCAATGATTCATGAAATTGCTCTCAATGTTGGGTATATTCCTTCTTATAGAACTAATAGTTTACACAAGGCATTTTCATTCCAATTTTGAATACAAATATAAGCTCTACTCAGTATGTCAGCATTTACATTAAAATGAATTTCTTACTCATGGGAAAAGCTTTAATTAAGTGTATTTAGAAGTTTGGAAATAGCAGTACATCATGGTGAACAATTTAAATATGACTTTGCCTACTTGGGCTAGAATAAAACAAGAAACAAAAGAGCAAAACAAAAACAAGGGAGAAGTCTTTCTTTTGCCTACCAACAAAACTATTCCTTTTTCTGCATCTATACAAGTATACTTAGCTTCTTTTCTCTGGAACAGAAGGAATGGCCATTTCCTATCATAGGCTGTTGCTCTGTTTGTGCTCAGGACCCCATCACAGTTTACCACTCAAGACTCCACTTTTGAAACTATCCCCGTTTGTCCTATATCATCAGCTATTTCCTTAAACTTGATTTTTCTCCAAAATACATGTTTACCTTAAAATCTTTCACTTTATTTTTTAAATATATATTTAATATAAATTAAACCCCTTTAACTTAAAATTCTGTCCATAAACTGCCCATGTCTCTTCTAACAATTACTGTAAGATAAGTGAAAATAGTCTCTATTACCTTGTTTCATGTCTCATTGTTAATTCCTTTATTTTACCAATCACAATATGCACTTACTATATTTATTTATTTTGTTAACTTGTTAATTTAGTCATTTTCCTCTAAGTAGCATATAGGCTCTTTGAGGCAGATCCCTTAATTCTTATTCATCACTGTATCTTGAGCTCCTAGAACTGATCAGAACATAGTGGTTATTTAATGTGTATTTATTGAATGAATGAGAGACCTATCCAAATCCCTTTGGAAAAATGAAGAGTTTCAACCCTAAGTAATGATGCAAATGAGAAAAATGTCTTACTGCCACTTGCATTTCTCTATCTTTCCTCCCTTATTTCTCCACATAGTACCGACTGCTTTTTGCTTTGTCACTGTAATATTATTCCCAGTATTTGCTCTCTAGACAGACCTCATTCTTCAAAATAATAACTCATTTCAAAAGTCATTCAATTCAAATAGCCCATGTACCTTTAGATAAGCAGTAAGAGAAAGGTGGTTGTTTAATTTAATTAATTTATATTAGGTAAAAAACTATGATTTGTATTTTCTCCCTGCCAGCTTTATCAAGTGCATTTTAGATTGTTCAAAGGAGCAACCATATTGTAGCTGTGGTTGGCAGGAAACTAGGCTCTTTCTGATTCTCCAAACATCTTTACTAATTCCTAAGGGAATCTGTGCAACTCTTCCCCAAACAACTTTGACCATTTCTTGCACTATCTTGTAATATTAACCCTGGGCATAGATATCTATTTTCTTAAACTACTTTAATCATTTTACCTTCTCTTCCTGCTTTTCTTATCTCTATTAATGGGAATATCATCTACCTTTATCATATATGACAATCATCATATGACTTTATTGCTCAAGGTACAAAAAGTTTATCACCTTCTCTGACCTCCTACATATTTATTTACATATTTACATATTTCAATGCTATCTGGAAAATAACATGAAATCCATCAATTTATCTTATTTATATTCCTATTTGTTCCATCGTAGTTGAGGACCTTGTACCACCTCTAGGGTAAGCCTTCCTCCACACAGCTCCTTGTCAACACAGCTAGAATGATCTTGCTAAAATGCAAACTTTTCAGATCATTTCCAGTTACAACAGGAAAACAATCTCCTCAAGATCTAGTCCTTGCCTTCCTTTTCAAACTTAACTCTCAACTTTTCCATATGGAGCACATGATAATTGCAAGTGAAACATCAGCATTTATTGGGAACTTACTCCATTCCAGGTGGTATGCTAAATATTTCATCTGGATAATATCATTTATTTCTTATGATAATACACTATGAAAAAAGTACTATCACCATAATTAATGTTAAAATCAATAAAGTAAGGCCTAGAGAGGTTAAAGAATTGTCCCATGCAATTGAAAGGAGCCAGGATTCAAATAAAGGCTAGACTACCTCTAGAGCTCACAGTCTATTTTTTTTATTTAATCTTTAATTGAAATATATATGTTATATGTAAGTTTATAAGCAATTGTTTTCATGCATTTATATATTAAGTATGATTGCCATTTTAGCTTTAGCTAGAACCTCTATCATATCACATAATTATCATTTTCTAATGGTCACACTACAACACCTTGTTGTTTCCCCATTTAAAAAAAAAATGACTGTTGTCTTTAATCTCTGTCATCATTGCTGTGCAAAAAACTGAGGTGTGGGGTGCCTAGCAGGCTCAGTGGGGTAAGTGGCTGACTCTTGATTTTTTTCAGCTCAGGTCATGATCTTGAGATCATGGGATCAAGCCCTGTGTCAGACTCTGAGCTGAGCACACAATCAGCTTCAGATTCTTTTTCCCTCTGCCCCTCCCCTGCTTGCTCTCTCAATTAATTAATAAAATCTTTTAAAAAACAACAACAACAAAAAATCCCTGAAGCTTAGTGGGGCACTTGGGTGACTTAGCTAAGTGCTGACTCTAAATTTCGACTCAGGTCATGATCCTGAGATCATGGTCTTGGAATCAAGCCCCATATCAGGCTCTGTGCTGAGCGAGGAGTCTGCTTAGGATTCTCTCCCTCTGTCCCTCCTCCCACTCTCACTCTCTCTCAAATAAATAAATAATTTATATAAATAAATTATATAAATAAATAAATAATTTATAATAAATAAATCTTTAAAAAAACAACAACAACAATGAGGCTTAGAGAGATTAGATAAATTACCCAAAATTGCAGAATAGTAAAATTATAGAGTGACCCTGAACCCAGACTATTCTGAATTCACCCCTGCTCTGCTTCTGCCCTTGGACTGTCTGGTCCCTAAGATGAGATGGAGAGCTCCATAGACACTGTCTTCTAACATATTCTTGATCATTGACTACAATCAGAGGACTTTATTAAATGCCTTGGGCTATACATGGCAATGTTCAAAAAAGGAAAGATGTTAGAGGAGAATGCTATTTCCTTCTCTCCAAATTCCACCCATCAATAGTTTAAAGTCAGTTTGTGAGAACATCAAATCTATGCTATTTTCTTTTGAACTATGAGGAGAAAACATTAATTTGTTTGAACTAAAGCGTGTGATTAAAGCATGAAATTCTTTCCAGTCATGACTTTGAGAAAGGCTTGAAATGAATTGTAGTCTTCATACCACAGTGCATTAATGCATTCATCTCAAGGGCCCAGAGCTGGGAATGTTTCAATAGCTCAAGTGCACCCATGAGTGGTTATCCAGACTGCATGTAGATTCAGAAACAGCTTCTGTTTTTAGTGAAGACCAAAAGAGGTACTGAAATTCCATGGAACATTGTCATTATAAGTCATATTTGGCAAATGTTGTCATATATAACACAAACTACAACTATAAATGCTTTTACTTTTTCCCCTTGAAGGCATAAAGTATCAGAAAATATTTTAGACTTTCCTTATTCTGAAATAGAAGTAAACACAGCTAAACGTATCTGTAGGCTATAAAATTAGCATACAGATTTTTTTCTATTGTTGATCAGACACCACAAAAACCAAATAAACAATAATAAAACTATGAGATAGTTCTAATACAGGAGCCACATAAATAATCAGTTCATTTTGAAAGTAAATTTATTGCAAATAGCTATGAATCACAAAAATCCTTTGGCACAATAAATAAAATATAATTTTACATTGTCTAAATAGCCTCTATTTTGGTAGAAAGACAAGTTTAGCTATTGTAACTGGTATGATGCACAGACTTTTATTCTATAAATATTTAGGCTCTGACAGTCAAAGTGTGTAACTGAGAAGAGCAGAGCACAGTGCAGATGATGAACACCGGCCCCTGAATAAACGAGAAGACATAAATGTAAGCATGGCGGTTCTTTTATTGCACTATGCTTTGTTTACTTTTAGACACTGTGTATCAATAAAGCCACAGGTGTCCAATCTCCCACTAGGTTGTCACCAGAGAGTTTATCTTTTTGGCTTTCCAGTTTCTACAAAAACATTATTCAAAGGATGAACCCATTTCAGTTTTATTAACTAGGAAGTAATTTAATATGAACAATTTGAATAATTCCTTCTGAAAATATATTTTTATGACAAATCTGTTACTTGGAGTCTTAGGGTCTGATAAATGACAATCTAAACAGTTATTACTCACTGCAAAATGGTCAAAGACAAGGTTTAGCTGTATCAAACTAAAGTCTTCCTTACTTCAACAATTCTCCCATTAAAGGCCCAAACACAATCATGCCAATTCTAGAGGCAGAACATATGAACAGAGCAATCTGTTTAAAATAGTATTCCTGCTGAGAAAACACAAGAAGACAGGGGAAAAAATCTCTACTTGAAGGAAAAGGCAAATAACAAAAATAATGAGCTTTCAAGCTAGAGACAGAGCAACTCTCTTCAAAGATGATATAGACAGCTATTTATATACAGCATTGATGAAATATAATTCAGAATAAAACATTCAATAAAAGTCATAATTACTGCAATCTTTGTTAGTAGTAATTTTTAAAAACCTTCTTTTTCAAACTAAAATCTCAGAATATCTCTTTACTGATAAATGGATGGCATGTTGTGTTTCACAGTAGTTTTTTTGTTATTGCATTATTAAACTAATATAATTTTTAAAAATCAGAGTAAATGCAAACTGAAATCACTAGGTTGAATGTGAGGTGTGTTGGCAAGCCACTTTCATTTTGAATGACACTGGATCTGATACTTTCATATATGTTCCTTCATTTATGGCATAGGTTGATTCTGTCAAGGACAGTGCTTTTTCTCTCACAACTCCACATTTCCACAATTTAACATATTCCAAGATAGATGAGATCATAGGTCATGTGCATAACATCACTTGTGCATACTATCACCAGCCTTTCTTCTGCAGCTTTATATACAACTTAATGTAGGCCTCCTGAGGAAGGGAACAAGGACGATTTGTTTATGCTTACTGTTCCACCTCTAATGCTTATATAGTACCTGGTACATGTAAAGTGCTGAATACATATTTGTTGAATGAACAAATGAATGAGTAAATACTATTGCAAGTTGGTAATATCTATTTTCAAATGAAAATCTCCATAACGACAGCAATGGCAAACTCTTATGTGTCAGTATTGTGCTAAATGCTGTGCACCCCAACACTGAGGTAGGTAAGATTATTTTCCTTTTACAAATAGGAAAAAGAGGTTTATAGAGTTCAAGACACATGTGAATGATCTACCGCTAAAGCCAAGTTTCTACTGATGTTGGAAAGCTCATATATCAACTTAAATAGGTTTGGCTGAAAGTAACAGAAAACTTCATAGTGATAGTGGTTTAAATCCATGTTTGCTATCTAGATGTGCTCTACAAAGTTTTTAGGAGCCAGGACTCCTTTCAGTTCACTGTTCTAACATACTTCGGTTGTGGCCCTTATTCTCATAAGGCAATATCTCTCTTCCAGGGAGCAAGATGGAGGAGGAATTAAAGAAGTAAGGAATACATGACAACTCTGTCTTAAGGAAGGCATCTGGAAGCTGACACCTTTGTTTTTATCTCATTGACCAGAATGCAGTTACTGTTATGGGTTGAATTGTGTCCCTCAAAGTTCATATGTTGAAATCCTAATACTCGTTACCTTAGAATATGACCTTATTTAGAAATAAGGCCATTGAAGATTCAATTAACAAAGATGTCCTACTAGAGTAGGATGGGCCCATGACCCAATATGACTGATGTCCTTATAAAAAGAATGCCAGCAAAGACACAGACATAAACACAGGGAGAACATTAGATGAAGATTAGAATTAAGCTGCCGTAAACCACAGAGCTACCACATGCTAGGAGAGACCCCTGGAACAGACCATTAGGGGCTCATTTGGTGGGGACATGTCACTGCTGACATCTTCATCTCAGATCTCTAGCCTCTATAACCATGAGACAATAAATTTCTGCTTTTTCAGCCACTTGGTTTTGTAGTACTTTGTTAAGCCCTAGCAAATCAGTACAGTAACCTTTCAGGTGGTCTGGCAAAGTTTAGCTTTTTGGCTCTATGTTTAGCCAAATTTTTGAAAAAGAGGGAAAATAACTATTTCAGGACAATAGACAGTCTCTGCTAAACTGTACTACTCTCTGAGAGATGGTCTCAATATTCATTATTTCACTGAATCACTATTAATTGTGAAAAGTGTACTAGTACATTATACTTTAAACCACTTAGAAAGAAAAAATGTTAATTTGATTACGATAGGTCACCTATAATAAGGTACATTCTTATTTCAGAGTTGTGAAATATAAAAAAAGAAATGGAAATCTTAGAATCAATAAAATATAGTAAATAATCTATACACATTTAGTTATAACAATAAGCACAGAACAGAAATAGTTTACATGAGCTGTAATATAATATTTTACACTCTAGCTTATATAAAACAAGATGACTTATCTTACTGCAAGATGAAAAAAAGGATACACAACTTAATCAGATACAAAGATTATAAAAATGTCGATATAAATATTGATATAGATATAAATATATAAAAATAAACCTCTTCTTTGATTAAACTTGTTCAAAATGCTTCCACTGTATTAGGGGAATGCAATATCAGTGGTTTCATATATTCTCTTTAAGTCAAAGTAATATTCAAAGTTATATTTATCCTAGAAAAATAGTTTTTGAACAAATTGATGCCCTTTTCCCTACCAAATAAGAAAATAATAATACTGCCTTAATTGGGGATAATAAAAAGAGAATCTAATAAGTAAGATTATAAAAATGGTAAAATCATCAAATGCAGCTATAATTAATTTCCTGTCTAAAAATATTGTTCGCTTTTATTTGCCCTTTTTCCATGAAACTCAGTCCCATTTACTTGAATTATTCTTCTCATTATGTATTGGCTAAACTTCTTTAGAAGAAGCAACTGGGATTTTTCTCTTTAGTCCCAAAGGAAAGTTTTAATTGCATGTTGCCATGACAAGTTGAATTATTAAGATACATATTACTAGATAATTCTACAACTTTCTAATTTTAGAGGGTCTTATCAAGGAAGCCACTTTCTTTAGATGTAGCCAAGATCTTAAAAATGCAAAGCATCTGTCTCACAATTAGCAAGGAACAATGTAAGGATCAGTTCACTTGCTTAACCAGGGCCAGAGAAAGGAAACCAGGATCTCCCACTGTGCAAGCTTTGATGATTCTACATTTGTGAACTCATAACTGAGCTTAATTCAGCAACTGACCTGTGAAAGAGCATCAGTTATTAACATTAATATTAATAACTATTATATTTAGAGTGTCTCCCTGTAGTATTACAGGATATAACAAAAACAATTTGAGATTCAATTACATCAATAGCTAAACAGCTAAAACATTAGAAAAGACATTAGCTAACACAAAGACAAAAATGCTTACAGTATAAAGCGGGCATTTGTAAGGCAAAGAGTGGGGCTTCTCATAAGAATTGCTGTATAGCATGCCTTCAAGCAATATCTCTAGGCAGACATTTTTGGGGAGGAAGTAGGTAGAATTTAGTGGTGATAGTAATTTCAGTAAAGGAAGAGGACAGGGAACAGTCAAATGTACTTAGCAAAATGGAGGTGCTAAGTAATTCATACTTTCCCTAGATTAGTACTTATTCAATTGTACTTTGTCCCCATAATCATCTATATGCTTGATTTATCTATGCTCTAGATCAAGAGTTGGCATACTTTTTTAATGAAGGGTAAAGGGGATCCCTGGGTGGTTCAGTGGTTCAGTGCCTGCCTTTGGCCTAGGGTGTGATCCTGGAATCCTGGGATAGAGTCCCACAACAGGCTCCTGCATGGAGCCTGCTTCTCCCTCTGACTGTCTCTGCCTGTCTCTCTCTCTGTGTCTCTCATGAATAAATAAATAAAATTTTAAAAATAATAAATAAATAAAGGAAGGGTAAATATTTTGGGCTTTACTGGACACTCTTTCACAGCTACTCAATTTTGCCATTTTATGGTGAAAGAACCATAGATAACACACAAATAAATAAATAAATGTGGCTATCTTCCAATAAAAGTGTATTTATGAACACTGAAATTTGAATTTCATGTAAATTTCATATCCAGCAGAGTATTATTTTTTTTTATCTTAATCTCAACCATTTAAAAATGTAAAAATCTTTCTTATCACATACCATACAAAAACATGTGGCAGGTCAGACTTGGTTCACAGACTATATAGTTTGTCAACTTGTGTTCTAGATTATGAGTTTTCTAAGGTGGGACATCTCTTAAACTCATCTATAGCATCCCTCCAGTACCTAATACATTGACTTAATAGATGCTCTATAAGTACTTGTCAAAGTGAATACTGCATTGTAGAGATACATTGTAGTGAATGAAAACAAAATGTAAAACACATTCATCCTTTTGTCTGTCTTCTCAGAGCGTCTTTTTTTAAAAGATTTTATTTATTTATTCATGAGAGACACAGAGAGAGAGGCAGAACCAGAGGGAGAAACAGGCTCCATGCAGGAAGCCGGATGCCAGACTCGATCCCGGGACTCCAGGATCATGCCTTGGGCCAAAGGCAGGTGCTAAACCTCTGAGCCACCCAGGAGTCCCTCCTCAGAATATCTTTAAGCAGGTTCCCCCTATTATTCTCATTCACAGTGTCCTGTTCTTTTCCATTAGGTAGTTATCACAATAGTTAATTATACATTTTTTTGTGTTTTCATGTTTTTTACTATATTAATTTCTATTACTAGTGTGATGAATTACCACAAATTTAGTGGCTTAAAGTAACACATACTGGCTATCTCACAGTTTCTGTAAGTCAGCAGTTTGATGTGGTTTGGTGGAGTCTCTACTTACACAAGGCCAAAATCAAGGTATCTGCAGGACTGTGTTCCTTTCTAAAAGCTCTAAGGAAGAATCTGCTTTTAGACTCATAGAAGCTTAGACTCACGGTAGAACTCAGTTCCAGGATGTAGCAGGATTGAGGTTTCCATTTTCTTGATGACCATTTTTCTCAGCTTCTAAAGTCCATTGCATTCCTTGACTCATGCCCTCTACTTTCAAAGTCTGTAGCTACAGATCAAGTCCTTCTCATGTATCATCTCTACTATCTTTTCTTCTGCTCTCCATCTCTCTATGGCTTCAAGCAGGAAAGATTCTCTGCTTTTAATGGTTCATGTGATTAGATTGGTCCCACTCATATAACCTAGAGTAATCTCCCTGAGTCAAGTTTAATAACCTTAATTACTTCTGCAAAGTCCCTTTGCCATGTAATGTAACATAGATTTCAGGAATCAGGGCAGAGAAACCTTGGGAAGAGGCTTTATTTAACATACCACATTTACCATCTCATTAGGCTGTAAGTTCCATGGGCAAAAGCTCTATGTCACATATATATGTGATATATATATATATATATATATATATATATATATATATATATACCAAAGCTTGACACATTTGTCAAATACACAGTAACTACTCAATAAGTATTTCTGGAATAAAGAATGAATGAATGAGTGTGTAAACCTAGGGTTAAGTAGAATATTCTAACCTACAGTTTAACATCTAGGAGTCTTCAGTGAATCTATAGGACAGTGATTAAGAAAAGCACAGACTTTGACTTAGGAAGACATGGATTCAAGTTGGTAATTTATGGTTACTTATTAACTGAGTAGCCTCCAGGGACCTTTACCTAGAACCTCCGTGCTACACATTTTCATATGAAAAATGAGAATTCAAAATCCTTCCCTAAGAAATCTGCTGAGGATTAAATATGCATGTATGTATGTATTTCCTAGATAGCACAATGCATAGCTCATAGTTAGCACTCATTTTATTATAGCTATTTTGAATGTTAAAGGTATTTTTTTTTAATGTTAAAGGTATTTTGAAGTCTTCGTAGTTGATGGGATTAATTTAAGTGGGAAGTACTAGAATAGAGAAAATGAGAAAGAAATGGGAGGGAGTAGGAGAAGGGAAGGAGAGGAGAAGGGGGGAAGGAGAGAATGGCCTCAGGGCAGAACATTACCATCCATTCATATTTAAGAAAGAAATAATTGAAGAGAAATAAGACTCAGTGGCTAGTAGTATTAAGGAGGGCTTTTGCTGTATTGAACACTGGGTGTTTTTTTTTTAATTTTTTTTAAAGATTTTATTTATTTATTCATGATAGACATAGAGAGAGAGGCAGAGATACAGGCAGAGGGAGAAGCAGGCTCCATGACGAGAGCTGAACATGGGACTTGATCCCGGGACTCCAGGATTGCCCCCTGGTCCAAAGGCAGGCGCTAAACCGCTGAGCCACCCAGGGATCCCCCTGGGTGTTTTGTGTAAATGATAAATCACTACATTCTGTTCCTAAAACCAATATTACACTACATGTTAACTAACTAGAATTTAAATAAAAATTTGAAAAAGAAAAGAAAAAAGAATCAATGGCTGAAGAAACAAGAGAAAAAGAGGAACACGGTCTTGGAAATAAAAGTGGAAGAAGGTTCTCTCTCTCTTTTTTTTTTTCTGAACAATTTTGTTTATTTATTTGAGAGACAAAGAGTATGAGCAGGGGGAAAAGGCAGAGGAAAAGAGAGAAGTAGGATCCACACTGAGCAGGGAGCCCAACATGGGGCTCGATATCAGGACCCCAAAATCATGACCCAAGCAGAAGGCAGACACTTAACCAACTAAGCCACCCAGGTGTCCCAGAAGGTTTTGAAAGATAGAGTGATTAACAATTTCAAATACAGCAATAATTACACATAATGTAAAAGCTGAAGTGTAATATTACATTATTGGATAAAGAGGTCAATGATGATTCTGTAAAGGTTTGGTGAAATGGAAGGAGAAAAAGGAAAAAATGAGAAAGGAGAAGACAGAATGAGAAAGTGTGGTCTATTCTTTCCAGAAACTTGAAGAAATAAGAGAGATGATCAGTACCCGGGAGAAAGGGTTTTGGTCAAAAGAGTTGATGTAGAGGGGAATTTTGGCTGTGTATGTGTGATTTTAATACCCTCACTCATTCCTTACAATGGCTATTAAATTCCTTACCTCTTCTCATGCCCCTGTCCCTCTCACCTTCCCCCGTCATGCTCAGCAAAGAAGCTCACCCATTTCTTGCAGCATATAGGAACCATCAAGCAGGCACATTCTCAACTTCTCAATATAATCTCCTTCCCATATATCAACCCCCACCCCAAAGTCGTATTCTTCTGTTCTGCTCTCATAATGGAAATAATAAACCTTCCCAATGCCAGAATAATTCTTCTACTTTTTCTTTGAATCTCTACCCTACTTGCCTCTTTGCTATGATTTTGAATTAGCTCCTTTGTTCCTCAATTTCCTCTATGGAAAAGTGGAAGCAAAATCTCACTATTTTTTTGTAGATTAAACAAAATAAGCAGGTAAAAATGCTCAATACAATGCCTGCCATAGAGTAGGCAATCAAAAATCTTTTCTCTTGTGCTTCTACTCAAATGCCTCTCTCCTGGTTTATTCCTTCTTCTGTTGTGCTTTCTCCCCTAAGGTCTCATCCTCCCCTTGCATAGTCAATTATTAGATTTTTTTACATAAACCAGTTTCTGTTCTCCCAATATCTAAAGTTTATGAATTCTTTTTCATTTCTTGTTCAGCACATGCCCGTCATTCTTTCATCTCTTCTTAGCTACCTCTGCAGTTCTATTCTAATCTCCCCACCTCTTTTCTACCCCCACCTCTGCTCACATCCTTATTATAACAGCAGACCTAAGCATCTAACTTATGAACCCTGCTATTCTTGGCCTCTCTACTTCATATAGTCTCCTCTTTTTTTTTTTTAAGATTTTATTTATTTATTCCTGAGAGACACACAGAGAGAGAGAGAGGCAGAAACACAGGCAGAGGGAGAAGCAGGCTCCACGCAGGGAGCCCAAAGTGGGACTCGATCCCAGGACTCCAGGATCACACCCTGGGCCGAAGGCAGCGCTAAACCACTGAGCCACCCGGGCTGCCCATATAGTCTCCTTCTTGTCTCACCTCCTTACTCATTGACTTGACATTTTATAAGCCTCAGATGAAATGCCAACAATTAGATCTAAGTCTCATGAGGATAATGACATTATCTGTCTTGTCCACTAGGACCTTGAAATTTGTTTCAAACTTGAATATTGAAGGAATAAATTAATGTATATGTCCTTGCCTTCAGTGTCCTCTGCCAAAGTCATTGAACTGCTTCACCTAACTGCCTATCAAATTTGTGTCTTTAAAACTTTTGTGTTTCAGGCCCAATTATCTAACTGTCTCAAATTTGACATGTCAAAACTAAATTCAGAAACTTTACTTCCACGTCCCACCTATTTCTCCTCCAGTACCCCTTAGTACATGCAATCATCACTAATCTAGCTGTTCTAACCATAGAGTTTGGAGTCATCATTTACTCATCTTACTCATTCCCCCCAACCAATCCTTCACCAAATCTACTGACTTTACTCTATATATCTCTTGGCTCTGTCCACTTCTTTTCATTTCCATTGCTAACATCTAGTCAAACAATCACTTTATCTAACCAGGACTACTACAATAGTCTCTCTACTGGTCTCCTCATACACATGCCTAAGTCCTGTACAATCCATTCTCCACACAGTCATGAGAATAAATTTTTAATGTAGATTTAATCATATCACTCCCTTGTTCAAAATGTTGGAATAAAATACTAAACTTGGCCTATCAGGCTGAATGTGACTTAGTTCCTGCCTATATCACCAGCTTAATTTTTTCCACTCTGCTTAGCATCTGCATTCTCACCACTTTCCCTAAAGTCCCCACATCTTCCTACTTTGAGATCCCAGTGAGTCAGTTCTTTCACTTATGCTTCTGAGGTCAGCTAGCTGTCTACCAGCTTGTTGGTTTAGCAGGCTGCTTGGCTGTTAGCTGGGTACTTCAGGTCTCCTCCATATGGCCTCTCAATATCTTGCAGGCTATCCTAGGCTTGTTCTATCACAAAGACAGAACCCAAAATAAGAAAACAAGTTACAAGATGATCCCAGATTCAAGGAGTGGAGAAATAAATTATTGCTAGATGGGAGAAGCTGCAAAATCATGTTGCAAAGGGCATGGATACAGGAAGACCATTATCTGGGTACCTCAATACAATCTATCACAACAGCCAAATCTCAGAAAAGAGAAGTTAGTTTTGGGTTTTGTTTTGTTTCGTACCTTTAGTCTAAAGTATAGGATGAATGCAAATATAAATATATGAGTATTGGGAGACATTTATACCTCAAATATTCTCTAAGAATAGTAGAAAATTTTCCCTACTGATAGGGATAGAAGCTGTAGGGAATTTTGGAATGAATCTTTGGGAAATGCAAAATCTTTATTTTATCTTAAAAATTGTGATAAAGATGGAATTTACTTGAGGGTCAAAAAAAAAAGTACTTTAAAAATCAGGGAAGTTACAAGGGCAGGATAAAAGAGCAAATAAAAAGAGCCAATCTTTGGAGTAGGAGAAATCCCCAAGCCTTCCTTACATAGGTGATTTCCTCTGTGTTTTTTTATGCTTCAAAAGCCACATGTCCCCATTTTATTTATTTATTTTTAAAGATTCTATTTGTTTATTCATGAGAGACACACACACACACACACAGAGTGAGAGAGGCAGAGACACAGGCAGAGGGAGAAGCAGGATCCATGCAGGAGCCCGACGTGGGACTCGATCCTAGGACTCCAGGATCATGCCCTGGGCCAAAGGCAGGTGCTAAACCCCTGAGCCACCCAGGGATCCCCATATGTCCCCATTTTAAATAATAGCACCATGTATCTCTCTTAACAGTCTTTATGGATGTTAAAATTTTACATTTCTTTGTATGAACTTCTATACACCAAGGCAGATACTCACTGTCTGCAATTTTTATACTTCTTTGAATATAAGTATATATTAAAGGGACATATATTTAGGAGCACCTGGGTGTCTCAATTGGTTACATGTCTGCCTTCAGTTCAAGTCATGATCTCAGGATCCTGGGATCAAGGCCCATGTCGGGGTCTCTGCTCAGCGAGGAGTCTGCTTCTCTCTCTCCTTCTGTCTCTCTGTCACCATCTCAAATAAATAGAATCTTTAAACAACAACAACAACAAAAGAAACAAAGGTGCATATATTTAAATATACATGAAAAAATAAATGATCATCACTGCTTAAGAAATACACCATTATTAGTATTGTTGAAGCCCTCTGTATACTTCTCAGTATATCCTTTCTCCCACTCATTATTATTCATTGATATTGCTTCCTACTACTGTGACTTTAGTACATACAGATGTATCTGTAAACAAATAGTGTTTAGTTTTATGTTATTGAACTTTATATAAATCACTCATTTTCAATGCTGCATAGCATACCATTATCTGTATATATGTATATAAATTCATATATATGTATATGTGTATATATATAATTTTATGCATTCTTCTGTCAAAGAATATTTGGATATTTAGATTGTTTCCAGGTTGTTGGCTTTTTTTTTAACCATTACAAACAATACAGATGTATTCATCCATTTCTTCTGGCATACATATGCAAGAATTTGTCTCAAGATTATACCTAATAAATGAATTTCATATTTTCAACATTACTAAACAATGCCAAATTGTTTCCCAGAAGTAGTTTTACAGGAACAAACTCTCATCAAAAGTGTATAAAAGTTGACATTATTGCACCAATACTTGGTTTATTAGACTTCTTAATTTTTGCCAAATGGTTAGGGATAAAGTAGTATCTCAGTGTAGTTTTAATATGTGTTTCCCAGGTTATTCATAAGTTTAAGCATTTTTTCTTATGTTTGCTGGTTCACATGTTTCATATGCTTAAATTTTCCTGTTTATTAGTATATGAGCTATTTTTTTCCATTGTTCTATTTCTATTCCATTTGTTTTACTATTGCATAAGTTCGTTGGGTTTGGGTTTTGTTGTTGTTGTTATTGTTTTTGTTGTTTTGGTAAGGTAAGGTAAGCTCTCCTAGCAATTTATTTATTTGAAAATACCTTTGACCCTCTTTTGGAAAGCATCTTGCATGAAGTGCACAATTCTTCACTGACAGTGATTAACTCTTGTGATAGTTAATTTTATTTGTCAACTCAATTGGACTGAGATGCCTAGAGAAAACATTATTTCTCTGTGTGTCTATGAAGGTGTTTCCAGAAGAGATTGACATTTGAAACTGTAGACTAATGAAAGATTACTATGACCTATATGGGCAGGCATAATCCAATCTACTGACAGCCTAAATAGAACAAAAATGTGGAGGTGAATTTACTTTGCTTGAGCTGGGAGATCCATTTTCTCCTGCCTTTGGACATAGATGTTCCTGGTTATTGGGCTTTGGAATTCAGGTGTGGACTTAGACCATCAGCCCCTCTGATTCTCAGATCTTCAAGTCAGGACTGTATTACACCATTGGCTTTCCTTGGTCTCCAGCATGCAGATGCAGATCGTGAAACTTCTCAGCCTGTATTACTATGTGAGGCGTTTTGTATAATAAATCTCTGCATGTAAAGAAAGAACCAAAGCTTTCTTATTAGTTCTATTTCTCTGGAGAATCATGACAAATATGCCTTTCTATAACTAATAGTTATTTTTCTACTGGCTTTTAATGTTAAGAAGTTCAATTTCAGCCTAATTCATCCTTTATGGATATTTCTTTTATCTCAGGTGACTATTATAATGAGTCCTTGTCTTTGTTGTAGTGTGGCTTCATTATGTTGTGACTAAATATGAATTTCTATATATTTACCCTGTGTAGCTTATGTGATTTTTTTAAATCTGAATTTGTGTCTTTCATAAATTCTCTTAAGAAATAGTCATTGTTGGGCAGCCTGGGTAGCTCAGCGGTTTGGCGCCGCCTTCCGCTCAGGGCGTGACCCTGGAGACCCGGGATCCAGTCCCACGTCGGGCTCCCTGCGTGGAGCCTGCTTCTCCCTCTGCCTGTGTCTCTGCCATTCTCTTTCTCTCTCTCTCTCTCTCTCTCTCTCTCCTCTCTCTGTGTCTCATGAATAAATAAAAATAAAATCTTAAAAAAAGAAATAGTCATTGTTTTCCCCCATTTTCTCTAGTCTCCTTTTAGAACTCCAATTAGACACATCGCTCTTCTTGTTCTTCTATGCCACCTAAGCTGTCTTTCAAAATTTCTATAACCTAGCATCTCTGTGCTGCATTTATATTATTATTAATTTATACATAGTAATTTATGATCAACAATATATTATCTATCTTTTAGTTTATGACTTACATTTTCTGCTATAGTTCGTATTAACCCATAAACTGAGGGGATTTTTCTTTTTTTTTAATTTATCTATTTATTCCAGAGAGAGATTACCCAGCGGATGAATGGGGTTAGGGTCAGAGGTAAAGAATCTTTGAGCAAAAAAAATAAAAAATAAAAAATAAATAAAAATTTTAAAAAAAGAATCTTTGAGCAGATTCCCCGCTGAGCACAGAGCCTGACAGAATTCGATCTCAGGACCCTCGAGATCATGACTCAAGTCAAAACCAACAGCAGGACACTTAACCAACTGAGCCACCCAGGCACACTCATAAACTGAAGTTTTAGTTTAAATTATTGTATTTTTCAGTTCTAGAAATGTAGAGAGGTATTCTCTATGTTCCTACCCAGTTCTCAGCCCTCTTGAGAATGATGCTGCCTATCAGGTTGTAGGCAGACATGATAATTAGTCACTTCCAAGAAGAACCTCAGATGAGCCTGTTTGCTACTTCTCAGCTATCCCTTAGCCTTAGCCAAAAAGAGGGCCTTATGTTGAGATAGCAGAGCCATGACATCCCACCAGCCTGGATACCTAAGTTGCTGCATGGAGGACTGTTAACATAAACTCACATGATCCTCAGCCAGTTTTAAAGGAGTAAAAGGAATATTTGTTGTCAGAGTGGTTTTGCTCTGCCACAGGATACCTTATCCTCATGAACACAAATTGCCAATTCGTTCCTTTTCAATTCTATTTGGTTATATTTTATATCTTCTTATACTTTGGTCGCTTTTTTGAGTATATATTCTTTCCTTCCTTATCAGGCTCCACAGGGAGCCTGATGCAGGACTCAATTCTAGAACTCTAGAATCATGACCTGAGCTGAAGGCAGACATTTGACTGAGCCACCTAAGTGACCCTAAGAAATGATTTCTTTTCTTTTTTTTTTTTAACAATGATTGCAATACTTAAGGTCCTTGGGTTTTAAGTTTTTTGGTTTTTGTTTTCTCCCGAATGTATTTGATTTTTGTTGTTGTTGTTATATGTTTATATTTGATTAAATTTAGTCTGTGGGAGAATATGAAGGACATGGTTAAGGAAGAATCCCTCCAGAGAGGACTTTTATAGGCTTCTGCTACAGACAAGGCATCTCAACTAACTGGGACCACTGTAATTTAATCTCTCAGTTTCCAGTTTCTCTGGCCACCCAGGTAGGATAAAGTAGATTTCTGGACCCACATAAGCCAAGCCTATGACACACATTCTGAAGAGCTATTGTATCCCCTCATCTTAGCTATGGCCAAAATAGACAGAGTTCCATATCTGTTTCCATTTCTGGCCAATGAATCTTTCTAGCCTACCTTTTCACTGATGGTACATCCCTTTGGAAAAGCAAGATTTTATGAAAATTCTTCTGACTTCCTCCACTAGGCCCAAACCTAATATCCTGATCCCCATTTAGCTTTTATTCCCTAAAATTCCAGGCTGGTGTATCATCATGCTTTCCCTTCCTATGCTCCAAGAAATGCTCCAAATTTTATAATGGCTTGCAGTTTTGGTTTCAGCTTTTAAATCCTTCTGTGTTGCTAGGGAAAGAGAAAGTACCTGAAGATTTCCTTTACTTTCCTAAGAACTCAGCTATGAATTTAAAAATATATTTAGTTTAGTTTAGTTCATGCCCATGTGTTTTTCAGAAGAGCTTGAAAGAAACAAAACTGTGTGTTTTTAAATACAGCTATATTTTCACCTCTATATAAATAAAAAAATATTATTTAATAAATGTTATAAAACTGTTCAGATTGAAGAAAAACTAAGACATACTAAATATATTTTTAATTTCTAAATACTCTAAACACATAGAAAAATAAGGAGAATAACATAAAATAAATAGCCACTTTCTGACCACCCAAATATTATAAATGTTGACATTCTTCTACATGTGCTTCAACATTCTTTTAGAATAATACACTGTTGCCAAAATAAATAACTTCCAATTAGAGCTAATTGAAGAGTAGAGGGTTTATTTATGCATTCTTTCAATTAACATACATTGACTCAAAATTAGATATCATATACAATGCTTAGCACTGGAGATTTAAATCACGTATGTTAGGTCAATACTGGAACTATGCCTTTCAAAATAAAATTTTACTATGACTGTGTTATTGATGATTCAATCTTATTCCATAAACATTTATTGAGCATCTAGGGAAAATCTAACAGTAAAAATAAAGAAGGAGAAGAAAATGCTCTAATTAGGAGGAACCTTTTTTATTACTTATGGACACTGTATATCTAAAAAGAATTGACTCCTCTATGTATGTCATCCCCTGCCTTTCACCTCTGTGTGGATTATTTATAAATCCTTGACAAAAAGATCAATATATCGTGGATTCATTTATATATACTCAATATCAGTGACATAAAATACAATTATGAAAGTACTTTTACATTAAAAAGTACCAGATAGAACTATTATAGATACTTAGAGATGAGCTATGCCTCTCTCATTTCCTGTACTTTACTGTGCAAGTAGATATAATACTATTTCTTCCATTATGAATTGAGATATTCTTAAATTTGTTGAAGAATTTCAATAAAGGCAATGAAAAGAATTATTAATCCCCTTGGATAGTAGTGGGAAATGCACTGTAATTGGTAGGCTTCATATCAGAGTTCTTGGAATTTCTCCAACTGCATTAGCAATTGGTCATCTTAATTACATGGTCCATTAGCTGAAATCTGCATCACAAAACTACCATGCACAATTCTTGCCAACTCTGATCCATTCATTGTAAGGTCAAAGTTTCCTTGCTCATTGCAAAATGAAACTAGATATATTAAGTTAAAGTATTTTGAGCTCATTAAATATACAACCTCAAGTTAGCCATCATATCACATACAGAAAATAACTGCAATTCTACAGAGAATGCCTCTAATACTTTCAGCTTTTTTATAATGTAAGGTAATCCTGCAGAAGATCAGGACACAATAAAAAAATAATAAAGAGCATATTGGTTATTGAGCTTCTATCTTCTGTGCCTTATAGATATAGTTACCTACAATGTTGACACAAATCAGTCTAATTTGATAATCATGAGTGTGTTTCTAAATTCAAAATAGATCTTGGAGGCAACCTTACCTCTGCCAGTATTTAGTCCAGAAGTGTTTGTGGAATCTTAATAGAAGCTACCTTGCTATGTGTCTTTAGTACAGTTCCTACTTCAAAGTATTTAGGTAACCAACTAATCTTGAATGGCTCTACTCAATATTCAGTCAGATATTAACATTTATTGTTAGTATCTACCAAGTGCTCCATGCTGATATATCAAGATAAGTAATAGATACTCACTGTCCTCAAGACACTTATGACCCAGCCCATTCTATGTAAAATTTTCAAAAGAGTTCAAATTATCATATGCTGTTTTCTATCACAAAGCTCTCTTTTCTCCATTTTCTTGCAAAGGATATAATTGAATTATCCTTGCTAACCTCCTAAAACTATGTGTCTTGAATATCAACTATTTAATTTACCAAAATGTTGAGGCTAACCTAGAATATATCATATGATGAATTCAGGCTAACATTGTTCTAAACCTTAAATATTCTTCAAATTACTTATGTGATAAGCCATTATAGAATTTTACCCAGTCCTGAAGCCATGTTTACTGATTTTATATGGAGCTTTCAGCTTTCCCTCAATGAAAGTAGGGACAGTAGGTACCTGTCTCTTGTCTTCCTGTACTTCTTTTTCATTCCACTAAATCCTTAGAGATCACTGAAAAAATTTCAAGTGCATATGCAAGTTCTTATAGTAGCTGAGTTCCAAGTATTCCGAGTCAGAAGAACTGCTGCATCGTCTCTTACAGCCTTTTCATTTAACCATAATTTCATATCAATGGTTATTCTAAACTTTCCTATCTAAAACCTATCCCCTTTGGCACAAAAAAAAAAAAAAAATGGAAGTGGTAGAGCATAGATCTATTTTCCTCACCTCTTTACATTATACATTGATCCTCGCTGCATAGTCATGCCTTAATCTTTCTCAAGATTTGAACAAAATAACAAAAACAAAAGAAAAGAAAAAAACCTTTTTTTTATCTCTACATTTTTCCTCATTGCAGATATAAGCATCCATCTTTTATTGTTTGGTGTCACTCTAATATACATCCTCAGCTAAAATCCATCCAGTTCACCTTTTTAACCAATTTCTCAAAAATTATGTCTTGCTAAATTGCCATCTATGAGGCTATATCTATCTCTATGTATTATTTTTTCCATTTTCTTTTTAATTTGAATCAGTTGTAAATGTGGAGTCTGATATTCATTTTTGGAGGTTCCCAGCCTTCTTAACTCATCTTCCCTTTTAGAGGGTCAAGGAGTAGGATCAAATCTGTTATGGTGGAAGCTTAGAGATATGACTTAAGTCAAATCATCTTATACAACTCTGGCTGTCTGGAAACAGGAATAAAGCAGTTTCCTGGAAGGAACTGTGTAGATAGGATGAGCTCTACAAAGTTCAATCTACTTTCTAATCCTATTAGTCCCAGGGGAAATAGATAAAAGAACCATTAAAGTGTCCTGGCCTTGTGATTGCACCCCAGTCTTTGACAATGGCTACCTCCTTATGGTCAGCAAAAAGACTACTAGTGCCAGGGAGTTTCAGCAAAGGTGACCTTTGGTGATGGGAAAAAATGGCAGTAACAAAACTGTACTTTGTGCATTTTTTACATTGTAGCCATACTGTTACATAGTGTTATCGAAATAGGTTAGAAAGAACTGGAACAAACTTCTACAAGGGAAGCTAAGAGACAAATCAGAAGTGGCAGAGGTTTTAGATTTTTTTTTTTAATTTTTTTAAAGATTTTATTTATCCATGAGAGACAGAGAGAAAGAGGCAGAGACACAGGAAGAGGGAGAAGCAGGCTCCCCATAAGGAGCCTAATGCAGGACTCAATCCCAGACCCCGGGATCACACCCCAAGCCAAAGGCAGACGCTCAACCACTGAACCACCCAGGCATCCCAGGTTTTAGTTTTAAAGACAATGCTATAGAGCAGCAGCAGCAGCATCTATCATCATGAGTTAGTACCATGACCATATACCCAGGCTTACATTGGCTGGGAACTACATCCCTTTGAAGGATTATAATCTGCCTTTTATAATATTTCTGGCACATGTCTGATTATGACCATCATTTCCATTCATTATCAACCGGAAACTTTAAGGTGACATCACCCTTTCACGAAGTCCCCATTATATTCATATTAAAGACAATTTTTTTTAAAAACCACACAATTTTCCCTTGTGTTTTTTTCTTTTCTAAATATTTCATTTACTTATTTGAGAAGGCAGGGCAGAGGAGCAGAGGAAGAGGGGAAGAGAGTCTTATGCAGGTTCCACACGCAGCACTGAGCCCTTGATTTCACCGCCCCAAGATCACAGGCTGAGCTGAAACCACATCCAACACTTAACTGACTATGCCACCCAGGCACTCCCCAATTTTCCCTTGTTTAAGATTTAGATTGATGAAGTCCCAATAGTTCATTTTTGCCTTTGTTTCCCTTGCCTTTGGAGACATGTCTGGCCAGAAGTTACTGTGCCCAAGGTCAGAGTTTGCTGACTATCTTCTCTTCCAAGATTTTGATGGATTCCTGTCTCACATTTAATCCTGTTCATCCAGTTTGAGTTTATTTTTGTACATGGTGTAAGAAAATGGTCCAAGTTCATTCTTATGCATTTTAAATGATGTAGATGGAACTAGAGGCTATTATGTAAGAGAAATAAGTCAATCAGAGAAAGACATTCTCATATGATATCACTCATCTGTAGAATTTAAGGAACAAAACAGAAGCATAGAGAAAGGGAAGGAGAAGTAAAACAAGACAAAATCAGGGAGAGAGAGACAAATCAAAAGAGACTCTTAACTATAGGATAAGCTGATAGCTTCTGAAGATACTGAATGTAAAGATGACCTCAATGAACCTGAGTCAGGTGGGAATGGCCATACAGCATGGTGACTAGCATGGATAATTGTGTCCTCAGGGTGCTATAAAAACCTGGAGAACAGCCATCTACTTCTCAACTCTGTGGTGGAGGATATGTGTGGAGGGAGCAGGCAAATGAAAAACTTCCAAAAGTATTTAAAATTTGAACTATTGCTATTGCAATAATTAGGGCAGTAACATATCAAAATGTCTATACTGGAAGCCAAGAACCCAACCACTCTAACTTATTCCCCTAAACATCTCCCTTAATAAGTCCTACTAATACTGACTCTTGCCAGTATTATTGGGAGACTCTTGTCTCCTAATATCATTGAAAAACTACCAATTTTCTCCATCTCTCTGCCATTATCTTAGTTTACTCCTATCTTTTTCTGGAATACTAAAAATGCCTCCTGCATGTCTTCCTAACCACACAATCATTCCATTACAATACTTTACATTCATTCATGCATGCATTCATTCATGCACTTCACTAAAATTCAAGACCTAAAACTTCAATGGTTACCAAATGCTGTATAAATAAAGTACAAACACCTCAACATGCCTCAGCTTGATCATTAGAAGTCATACAGTGCAGTGGTTAAGAACATGGAGCCTAGAGCCTAGATTTGAATTTTGTCATCTAATAACTAGGGGTCTTAGACAAGTAGTCAATTTCTCTAAGCCTCAGAATTCTCATTTTTAAAATAGGAATATCTTTTCCAAAAAAAAGGAATATCTTTTCATATGATAATGGTGAAGATGAAATGAGATAAATTCTCTGATGTTCTTTGACTACACTATGGCACATAGTACTAGATAAACAATAGCTTTAATTATGACCACTCCAAATTCATTTTCCTTAATATTTTCCTTTCTATGTTTGGGTATGGCAAGTCCCCTTACTGTTCCTCCATGACCATGTTTTCCTGTCGTTGTATCTTTCATGTGCTCCTCCCTCTATCCAGACCTCCTTTCCATGCCTTCTCCAACCTATGTAACACCAACTCGTCTGACTTCTGTCTATGTCATTTTCTGTCTCCAGTTTCACAGTGCTAAAGTAGGTGATTTTCCTATTGGTTTCTATCACCCCCTTGCATTCTTTACCCTAGCATGAAATACTTTATTCTCCTTTGATATATTATAAATTTCTTAAGGGCTTATTCCTCATTGTCTCCCTAATATCTAACACTTCCACTGATTATAAAGGCATAGCATTGGTTTTTGTGAAGCAATTCCTCTAATAGTAAATTGCATATACAATTTGGTTTGACCAGATCAAGAGCTATATCATTATTATAAGCTCTAGAATAGCCAATCTTTATAAACTGGGCCTTTTGATATATATATATATATATATATATATATATATATAATGTCGGAGTCTGTGTCTTATTCACTTTTACCTCCACTCCTCATCACCAACTAGGGAAGTATCTACTATAGAATAAATATTCGGATGTAAATGTTAATTTAGTATAAATGAAACCAAGTATCTTTAACTTACACAATTCTAGGACTCTTTCTGTGTGAATTAAACATGGAAATACAAGTTGGGACCCAATTTATTTTTCTACAGATAAATGTCACTGAATTTTGTCTTTAATCCTGTTGGCTTATATAATTTTAAGGTGAACACTAAAATAACAACAACAAAAAAACTCTAGTAGACACAGCATTATTCAAAGAGAAATTTTGAAAGGAAGAAAATCTGAGGATTAATGTCCTTAATATTCATTTCTGACAGCCTATGTTCAAGTTTAGGTTGTCTGGTCAACATTTGGGTCTGACTCGTAGTTTCCAAATCATGGTGTGTCGTGTTCTAAATCAATTCCCTAGGAGAGATTTAGGGATAACTTTTCCACAGGTTTTCTCAATTAAAGATGCATCTAGCTCTTTGCCCACATCACCCACATCTGCTCATAAAAAATGAATAATGGAACACACATGTGCTGACTTGCGATTCATTTCAGCCTTTTGCAGGTGCAAATGCAAGTTTTAAGGTGCAAAGTGGAGCCACAAACGCTGTGGGCTTGTCCAGCTGAAATTCTAGGCTTTAATCACATCTAAATAACTCCTCAGGTGATGCAATCACAGGATTTTGCTCGCAAAAAGGGTGTAATAAATATTGTAGATTGAACTGGTGTGCATTAACAGATGAGGCTATGTTATTTAGAGAACACGAAATCCAGCTAATTTTCACCAATTTGGTATTTGCCAAAGCATTCTTTTCATATATTAACCCAAAATTCACCTTGAATACATCTCAAAGCAACTTTGACCAAATAAAATAGGAAATAAAATACTTTTATTTGTATACATGACTGATTCAGGATTTTAAATTGATAGATAACCCAAATCTATTATAATTACTACATATCCTTGCAGCTGGAGTAGCCTCCTAGCAGACTAAATCAACACTGTTAAAGCAGAACAGAGGGGCTCACTGGTGCAGATAATCCTAAACAGCAGAAAATCCCCAAATCATTTGTTTTCAGTATGGATATACATTTAGGAGGTTTGAGGATTTTGATATTGTTGATGTTGTTTCTGCAGACATTTGTTCCTAATTTTATTTTCATTAAGATTCTGTGAATTATACACCTTCCTAATGATTAAACTGTCACATATCTTTCATTAGCCAATACATGCAAGAAAGTATCCCTTGCCAGTTAGGATGATATAGGTAACAGAGCTGTTTGAAGATGGAGAGTAGAGCTTTGTTTCCTGAGGTGACAAATATTCTTATAGCCACCCCTTGTGGCCAAATTTCCATGAAGTTTATTAAACACGGTATAATCTGATACCCAGATGTACTTCAATTATTTTGCTTGAGTAGGAAAAGTACATTTCTCCCTACTCTGGCAGAAAAATGCACAGCTTCCTTGTTTCTTTATGAACTAGAGAAACCCAGGTTATAAAGAATACACACACTATCATTTCAATAATGTGAATATTAAATAGTATCATAATTATGGGAATATATTATCTTAAGGCAACAGATATGAATATGTCATTATCCAAGGAAGCATAACGGGAAGGAGAATTTTCCAAGAAGCCTTGTTTTGAAGAATATAGTGATAGTGGGAAAGAGTTCAAAAGTCATTGAAAGAGAGAAAGGAGATTTCCCTCTTGGCTTAATGTTTAAATATATTTATCTCTTCTCATCAACTCTGAGGCAGAGAAAAATGAAAATTAAGCTCTGCCTTTACACTTTACTTGTTATAATACCTCTCAACCAAACCCTCTTTATTCTGTTTATCCAAATCCTGCCCATTTTTCAAAGTGCAGCTCAAATTCTGCCTCTCTTGTACAGCATTCCCTGAGCACTTCATCTGGAAGCAATCTTTCCTTCTTCTAAACTTCCAGAAGACTTACTTTCCATACCACTCATTTAGCACTTATTATTTACTGACTGGTAGAGATGTAATGTTTTCAGAAATATTGCAGCCATAGTGGAGACTTTTTTTATCCTTTTGTATGGAAAACAAATATATATTTTTAAAAACAGAATAGACCTAGTGTTTTTATTATTCTTCATAGATCTGAAATCTAGTTTGTTGTAGACTGTATCTGTATAACCAAAAGGAAGTACATATGTAATACAGCATGTCACATATTGTTTTGAGAGCCTTACAAATATTAAAAGTTTTACCTGCTTTACAAGTATTAGGTTGCTAATAATAGACATCTCATATATGTGTATGCATTTTTTGTGTTCACCCATATATATGCATGTAAATGCATCTGTCTACATATATGTGCATATGGGTGTATGATATAGATACAAACTTGTTTTGTTCATATAAATATTGCATTGGAGAATTGAAATAAAAATATTTATTCAGGAATTTATTAAAATACTTCAGTAAATTGTGAATAACCTTAAATTTATTATTGAATTTGTGCTATTTTTCTCATTTCTATAATATATATAAAGCAGCAGGCTGCTAAACAATAAGGAACATCGTCTGTCTTAGTATTGTCCATTTTTGAGGAGATGGAAATTTTAGAAAGGAAAAAGTCTGTATACTTAAAGTAAAACAAAATTAAGATTTTCTGAAATTAGTCTTTTTTTAGGGTCTTTTCCTCTGTATCCAGCAGATAAAACATGTTGGTTTTATTTTTCCATAAAAAGGGGGAAAAAAAGTAGGTAAAAACAAAAAATACTCACCAATTTCCCAAAAGTCCTAGATTTTAGCATAGTATCACCATCCACTAGCTACAAGTAATTAGCTAGAAGGAACTTTCTGTTCCTTGGTTTCCTTATCTGAATATGGGAGTATGAATTTATTTATTTATTTATTTATTTATTTATTTATTTACTTACTTATCTACTTATTTATTTTTAAGATGTTATTTATTATTTATTTGAGAGGATAAAGAGAGTACAAGTGGGGGTAGGGATTGAGGGAGAGGGACAAGCAGACTCCCCACTGAGCAGGGAGTCCAATGCAGGGCTTGATCCCAGGATCCCAAGATCATGACCTGAGCCAAAGTCAGATGCTTAACTGACTGAGTCACCTAGGGATATGGGCATCAATTTACCAGTATTATTTCAGTTTCAAACTTTAAAATCCATGTATAATTTTGTCCATATAGAAGAGTCTTTTCAAATGAATTTTAAAAACCATGTCCATCATTAGTTTCTTTTTTTTTTTTTTTTTAAGATTCTATTTATTTATTTGAGAGAGGGAGAGAGCAAAAGAGAGAGAACATGAGCAGGGTGATGAGTAGTGGGAGAAGCAGACTCCCTGATGCAGGGCTTGAACCCAGGACCATGAGATCCTGACCTGAGCCAAAGGGAGATGCTTAACTGACTGAGCCACCCAGGCATCCCTATCATTAGTTTCTATAATTATGTGACTTAATATAATCCAAAGAAATATTTCCATTTCCAGAAGCTGATAAGGATGAAAACAATTAAAATAAAATTAGAGGAAACTTATATGCATACCAACATTATCTTTTTATAGGTTTAAATATTTCCCTTTTTTTGGATTTTTATTTTTTTTAAGATTTTATTTATTATTCATTCATGAGAGACACAGAGAGAGAGAGAGGCAGAGACAGAGGCAGAGAGGGAGGCAGACTCCATGCAGGGAGCCTGACGTGGCACTCGATCCCAGGTGTCCAGAATCACGCCCTGGACTGAAGGCAGGCGCTAAACCACTGAGCCACCCAGGATGCCCTAGATTTTTATTTTTAATAATCTCTACACCCACCATGAGGCTCAAACCCACAACTTCAAGATCAAGAGTCACATGCTCCACCAATTGAGCCAGCCAGGCATCCGTATAGATTTAAATATTTCCTGAATTGGCATCATTTTATGCTTGTGGAAGATGACAGAAATCATTTAATGCAGACTAGTGGAAAAAGGTCAGAGTCCTAGCCTCTGTGCTAGGTTTACCCTTGAAAAAATTCCACCTTCATTCTGGACTAATGGATACTCTACAAGTTTTTATGTGCTTTTTCAACATCTCACACTGAGGGTACTGCAGGCTATGCAATTCAGTCAAATACAATCACACTTATATCACTGTTATTCCATGTTTCTGGGTTGTGACTCTAACGTTTCTTAGAAAAGGACTTTGAATTCTAAGGATATTTGTTAAAAATATGCTGTGAAACAAATAGATGACAAGAATATATCTCCAGGCCTGTATTAAAAGTCAGCCGACTACAAAGAACTGTTCAAACTCAGGCTGTTGTTGTTGTTGTTGTTGTTGTTGTTGTTGTTGTTTTCACAATTCTTGTTAAAGTAACTGACTTTTGAAAAAGAAATTTTTTTTTAAATTTGTAATATTCTGTGTTGTGTTACTTTACTAATTGTCTAAAACTATAGATTTCCAATGAAACAAAAAAACCCAGAGTGAGGGTCTAAGCTATATGAACCCTCTAAGCCTCAAGGATATGGTCATTTAGAGGCTGAGAGCTAACCCACAACTCTCTCCCCCCTACAATGACAGTACTAATGAGGGACAAAGCCCATCCGTTAGCTACCTGAGTACTGTGCCCAATAGAGAAGGGACTCTCCTTAAAAAGAAAAGCTACTTATGGGATAAACATGATCCAGGACAATGAATCAAAGTTAATGCTTCTCAGATTGTCCTCTAGCCTAAACTCAAGGATCTCAGAGATTTTAGGAGGACAGAGAATATGTAAATTTAAAATGCAAGATTTGATAAAAAGCCGGGAGCAAATAACTCTTCCGTTTTTCACAAATTTCAATAATGGATATTTTCTTTACTGCAGTGATTATAGAAGTAAAACTCAGGCATACCAATAGTCGTTACACAAAAGCACAAATTACTCTCTAAACAAGCTGACCCAAAAGTCTTTCGGGAAGCAGGAAAGTCTAAGTACCCATTTTACTAAGGTCAGTTGTAGGTAAGGAGAGAAGACACTGCGATGGGAGGTACCAGAAACATTGTCAGAGGATCCCAAATCCTAAAGGAACTAAAAAGAAAAGACTGAGGTGCTGTGTTTTAAACTATTTTTGTGAAGCTTTGTACCAACACAAAAAAAATTATAAAAACTGAGAAAACAAAGTAAACATATAAATATCTTTATATTCTATAGATTGAAGAAGTCAACTGCAGGTCATAAAAGTTGTGCAATCAAATATGATTTGCTCATCTTAAAATGTTTTTTTTTGGGGGGGGTGTGCCTGGATGGTTCAGTCAGTTAAGCATCCGCCTTCAGCTCAGGTCACGATCTTGGGATCCTGGGATCAAACCCCGCTTCAGGGTCCATGCTTGGTAAGGAGTCTGCTTCTCCCTCTTCTGCACCCTCAACTCGTGTTCCCTCTCTCTCAAATAAATAAATAAAATATTTTAAAAAATGTTTTGTTTGTTTGTTTGACTTACATTTAGAGGGCAAATGCATTATATGGCATTTTAAGTTTTTTCTCAGTCAAAAGCCATCTTACAATTTATTTCCTAATATTCAAGGCCTTCAAATTGTTACTGACTGTTATTATTATTTTTAGACATACCCATGTTTTCAGTTGAGCTGGGTTACAAATGTCTTTGAAGAGATAAGAAACACATTATTTTATTCACTCTCAATGTATAACAGAAACCTAGTGCACAGGTTTGGTACATGGAGTACACACATCAACTATGTCTCATCTACCAATGAAAAATATAAGACAACAGCTGAGATTACTGCCATTCAACCAGTAAAGTAATAAATCATACTTTATTACAGTGTCAAACTAAATTATAAATTTTTATTCTTTAAGAAATTGGAAAAATGAGTGAGGTGTCATACATGAAAGGACTTTTTTTCATCTTTTATCCTTTTATAGTGGATTCCTTGTTGGCCATCTGCTAATTGTGAATCTTTCAAGGTTATTCAGACACAAGTTTATTGTTATAATTAGATCAAGGGAATCATTTTTTTTTTTTCTTTTTCCATCAGCATGTTTTCCTTGCTGCAGCAGGGCAGATAAACTGGGTGAAGGGCTCATGGGAAGAAGACAAAATGATTTGGGAGACAAGATAGTGTCTCGCATAGAAAACAGTAAGAGGGAATTATAACCATCTATACCAAAGAGGGCATACCCAAAACTGTTCCAATTCCTCCAAACTTCTTTAAATGGAAAGTTTACCAAACGTGACCGTCCTTTATTAATTTTCCTTATTTTTTATTGCAATTCACTAAGCAATCAGGAATGCAAAAAATAATTTCCTACCCTTTGGTGCCATCATGAGGCCAGAATAATAAAGTACTGAGGAAAGATCTCCAAAGTAACCCAAGGTTTTGATATTTTCTTTTCATTCAAAATGTAATTATCCAGAGCATGAAAGTTTATTTCAGAAAGAAATATAATTACCTACTATAATTGAAACCCTCCAACCAACAAATCATAGCTTATATGTCTACACAGGACTTGCACTGAGTGGAATAAAATGTACCTTAAATTTTTAAGCAACTGTGGAATAACAATTTTGTGAATATGAAATCTTAAAGTATTCATGTTTTAAAGTCACATAGCCATGACCTAAAGCTTTTAGAGATTTTAAACCAATTATAGCAATATCTTAGATTTATTTATTTTTTTAATCTTATGGTATCATAGGATAGCACAACAAATAGTAAGATAAAGTCCTCAGAGGTCTCAAAACACATTATGATATCACAAAAAGAAAACATGCTATTTTAGGAATGGGATAAATGACAATAGAAAGAATAAGGCAAAGCAATACATTAGAAATAATAGCTAATGAATATCTAAGGACTTTATAGCCAGATAAAATCAAAATATAAATCACTATCAGGTGATGTAGCATGTGAAATCATCACCACAAAGTACATCTAAAAAATGGCAAAGAGATTTTTTATTAAATGTCTCCACCAAATATATATATCTTATTCTGCTATTTGTGTTATACTTATATTAATTATCCCTAGGTTTACATTACATCCATTGTAAGCCTATTGTACAGTATATTAATAGAGGTATAAAATGTTTATTATTCATCTGCTTTCTCAGTCCATCAAATTTTTTTGTGTGAATTGTTAAAAGTTTTCTCATGTGATGAAAATATGGTCCCTAAATGATGCCTGGTTATGCTTAAATCTTATTTCTTCCCATTGCTCCTTAAAATTCTACCTATTTTTTTCTCATTTTGCCTTCATGGCACTTGGAAGCTGAAAAGCCCCACAAATTTCACCTCTAAGGTATGGACTTGCCTCTAAGGGATGTAAAAGTTCACTATGCATATGTCCTGCTTACTTCAGCTTTTATTATTCACTGGAAAAGCCACAGGCCAGGGAGAAAATAAAACTGCTGAATTAGTTTTTACCTGATTTTGTTCTTAGAGTGTCCTCCTCTAATCTAGTTCATACCTAGCACCTCTGTGCCATATTTTCATATTTTCAGAATTATCAAAAATAAAAACACCATCAACTATATATATATATATATATATATATATATATATATATATATATATATTAAGCCTGAATTGCTTCTTTCTCTCTCTCTTGTCTCAGAGACAGATCTTATATGTGAAAATAGTACTAATTTGCTCTTGTCAGTGGTGATCTCCTTTTGTGACCTGGCCTCCAGCACTCTTTCAGTAGAATCATAGTTCTAATCCCAACTTGGCTTTGGGCATATGTTGCCCTCATTTGGCCCCTGTAAAGTTGCCCAAGATGGATCATTATCTTTAACATTATCCTAGAGATGAAGAGAAGTTAAATCACTCTCCATTGTAATAGCATCAAAAACTCCTTTCATTGGCAAGACTTGCCAAGAAAGACATTATTTCTGCCCTGATAAAATTCTCAAAGGCTCCCAGTCTGAGGGAGGAAGCTTGGAAGCCATCATCGGGATGAAAAGGAGCATTCGGATCACCTATAACCCCCTTCAGGCAGGACAAGACTATTCCTATGTGAGATGTTGTACAATGTTCACATATTTAAATGCCATCTCATCATAATTCTATTCATCTCACAAGCTCAGATGGTTTCCCTCCATTCCAACGACATCATCTCTTACTTTTACTTCATTATGCAGTTTAGAGTAAGGGAAAGAAATTTAGGAGAACATTGAGTATGTGAGTATCTGATTCAGTTGAGATCCAAGAAAAGTGTCCAGTTATTTATAATAGAAAGTATTTAATACATAAAATTAGTTACACAGGTTATTGAATACTGAAGGGAACAGTGAAGAAACTCAGAGATTGTCAGCAGCAGGGAGTGACTATTAATGTTTAGATGGGAGACACTGGGTAAGAGAATGATGAGAAAGGGTGTGTGAAGCCCAAGAATGGTGTTACCTGATAGGAAGTAGAACCACATCACTCCTATCTGGAAAGAACTGGAGCCATGTAGGATTCAGACATAAATGATATGCCTCAGGGTTCTCTGCCCTTACTTCTCTGTTCCAGCTGCTTTCCAGCTTCTTGCCATGACTGTCCCTGTGCAAACCCACCATAACCTCTCATTAATGAAGCCTGAATCATTCAGCCTGCATGAGTTGCCTCCATGAAATATAGAGCAGGACAATGGAATTAGGAGGCATTGATCTGGGTCAAACTGACCAGGACTGACACAGAATACTAAGTGAGTAGGGAAAAAAAGTGTTGGTGAGTTTTTGTTAGAAAGAAAAGTAAAAAATCCAAAAGGCTATAAATGCCCCATATATACCTCCCTTATTTTATTTATTTCCCTTTTATGCCTGCCATTATTGCTTTAGAACGATCCTTGGTTTTGTTTCTCCAAATCAAAAGACCTTTTTTTATCATAAGAAATGATACATAAATATTTTTATACTCCTGAGATGCTGCAATTAGAATTGTGTATAATTTATTAATATTAATTTCTCTTTTTAAAAGACAAACTACCCTTTGTCTCTTAAAATGGAGTTACTGTAAAAATAATTCTCAAGTAAATTAGTTTCCCATCTTATTCCCTGCTGCTAGTAATGAAAACACATCTCCCAGCAGTGATGAAAGCATAATTTCTAATGGTTCACAGCAAAGAGAGTTTTTATTTTTTTTAAAGTGAGGATGGTCAAAAGCAAAATCACAACTATTAGGCTATTATTTTTCAGTTGAATGCATTTTTAAATGACATTATTCAAGAACCTTTTGTACCACTAATAGTCATACTACAATTTACAAGAATTTTAATTATTAAATTCAGCAATTTTAGTCTATGAAAACAGATCTACATTTCTAATGTATTTCTAAAATTCATTTCTATATTTCCATAATTTATTAACTAATTTTATAAAATATTCTGTTTTATATTTCTACCATCAAAAGAGTCACTGATTTTGGCTATTATATTTTGATGGATTTATATTGCACATAATATATTATAAAACACAAATACAGACATATGAACATACATCCTAAATATAGCCAGTTCCAACTTTCTATTACATTTTTTCATTTTTTTCAGGATTTTTTTGCATAATACCTATAAAGTTTAAAGTTTGTGCTATGATTATGATAGTATCTGTCAAGAAATATAAACTGAAAAATTAGTAAGCTGATCCTCTAGATTATAAATTCATTAAACAGATACCTATTGTTTGCTATCATTTTCACATAATGAAAGAAATATGTTTCCATTTAGCATGAAAAATCTTCCTTACATATCCAAATTCTACCCTCAAGAGGTCCCACAGCTTTTCTGCCCCACAGTAACTATACAGAGGTCAATGCTTTTCATTTGATTTTTCTAATCTTTGAAGTTAGCTGCGCATTCTTATTTCCAGAAGATCTTTATCCCATAATTGGTTTCTAGGTTCATTTTGGGGCTGACCTTTTTTAGAAGATGCAGCTTACATATAATCACTGTTACTTGTGAAAAAAATTAGATAATAACTTTTAAATGCTTAATAATCTGAGCCCTGGCAGCACTCTCTCCCATACTCAAAATTCCATTGAAATAAACCATCCTGTATATAGTAAGCAAATGATAATCATCAAAAAACTTAGAATGATAGAGTACCATCAACACACTAGACAAGAAGAGGAAATTGTGCTAGATATAATGTCCAAGGGACATAAAATAAGCATTAGTTCTTGATTCATTTTGCTTTATACTTTTTGAGGAATTACAACATGCATCCACCATTTCAAATTTATATAAATCTTGTAAAGTTGTCACTCACCGAACCCTGCTGTCCAATGACAGAGCTATACACATGACCTAAGTTAGGCCAGGGAGACGGACTCTCCCAAGAAAATGAACCATAAGTAATTATGAAGGTTTAGATGAAGGTGACTGATGTTGTCTTTTTTAAAAAAGATGTTATTTATTTATTCATGAAAGACACACACACACAGAGAGAGAGAGAGAGAGAGAGAGAGAGGCAGAGACACAGACAGAGGGAGAAGCAGGCTCCATGCATGGAGCCTGATGTGGGACTCAATCCCGGGACTCCAGGATCACATGCCCTGGGCCAAAGGCAGGTGCCAAACAACTGAGCCACCCAAGGATCCCCCTGATGTTGTCTTCTAAAGGCAAAACTTTACAAAGAAAACCATGCTAACAACCTAAATGTCCCTCAACTGATGAATGAATAAACAAAATATGGTATATCCATAAAATGAAATACTATTCAGCCACAAAAAGTAATGAAATAGTGACACATGCTGAAATAGAGATGAACCTTGAAAATATTATGCAAGAGAAAAAAGCCAGACATAAAAGACTACATACGTTTGATTCCATCTATGTATACTATACAAAATAGGCCAAGTCATGAAGCAGAAGGCAGTTTAGTGGCTGGCAGGAGCTGGTGGAGAGAGGAATTATGGGGAATACTTGCTTAATGGGTAGGGGTTTCTTTCCGGGATGAGGTTCTGAAACTAGATCATGGTAAGGTTTGCAAAATATTGTGAATGCCACTGGGTTGCATATTTGAAAGTGACAAATTTTATGTTCTATGTATTTTGCCACAATAAAAGAATTGTCAAGGAAAAAAGACAACCATTAATTCCCAGGTCTGATATCCAAAACTTTTATTTCTATCTTTCCTAAGACTTGGTTATTTGGCTATTCATTCTATTTTATTACTTAGTAATTTTCTAATAAGTTCTTTCCTCCTTACCTTTTCTATAATTAACTTTTGGTTACTTTCAAACAAGAACAACCTAATTCTCACACCTATTGTTAAGAATGTAAAGTAGCACAACTTTGGGAGATCAATTTAGCAATATATAAAATATATAACATCCAAAATATCTATAGTTAAATATACATCATCAGGAGTAGGAACAAATAAATTATGGTATAATTACACAAAAGGATATTACACTGAAGTTAAAATTGAAGAAAAAAGGCTACATATTTATATTAGTGTGGATCAATCTTAAAAACATTAGGAAAAAACCCACCACAAATAGCTCAAAACATATATGCTTATATATGCTCTAAAACTTCACACCATATACGTGTGTGTGTATGTGTGTGTGTATACAGCATTCATATAAGTTTTATTTTATTTTTTTAAGATTTTATTTATTTATTCATGATAGACATAGAGAGAGAGAGAGAGAGAGAGAGAGACAGAGACACAGGCAGAGGGAAAAGCAGGCTCCATGCCAGGAGCCCGACACGGGACCCGATCCCGGGACTCCAGGATAACGCCCTGGGCCAAAGGCAGGCGCTGAACCCCCAAGCCACCCAGGGATCCCCCACATAAGTTTTAAAACATGTAAGACAGTATTATAGTTTCATTTCTTCATGCATATATAGTAAATTTTTTAAATATGTGGAAATGTTAAATACTGAATTAAAAGTAGTGATACTGCAGCAGATTGTAAATTCCAATAATGACCACAATATCTAATAAAAAATATCTAATAATAACATGTTCTTCTTACAAATGGTCTTGTCATTTTACTCATTGAGTGTTGAGTCTATATCCTTTACCATGATTCCAGGTAGACCTTTGCGATGGTCTCAATCAATAGAGTACAGGACGAGAGACTCTACATGACTTCAAAGGCTAAATCATAAGAGTGTCATGCATTTCTGCCTTGTGCTTTCAGGATACTTGCTTTGCAACCCAGGAATCATTCTGTAAAGAAGCCCAAACAATAACTTGAAGGTATCTCAGGTAATACAGAACGCCAGTTGAGGTCTCAGCAGACAGCCAGCATCAACTACCACATGTATGAGTGAATAAAGCTTCAAAGGATTCCAGCCAGTCACAGTGTCCCCTATTTTCAAGTCTTTTCAGCTGAGTCTCCAGACATTATAGGGCATCCCCACTGAGCCCTTCCCAATTTTTGATGCACTGAATCCATAAACAATATAAAGTGGGTTTTGGTCATGCCACTAAGTTTACGCTGGTTTGCTACTCAACAACAGCATCGGGTATAGGTCACTACTGGAGAAGAAAATGAGGAATGAGATCTGGAATAGACCTAATACATTATGATTTGGAAAGGTAAGTAATAGACATTCAGATATTTTTTGTATTATTCTTGATAGTTTATGTCCTAGTTTTAAACATCTTATAATAAATATATAATAAATAAATATAGATTTAAATATCTTATATATCTTATATATAATAAAAATATGTATATTCTAGAAACTGTTGCTCATATATACAAATATTAAAATTATGACAACACAGGCACCATGATCTCATGGGTAATAACATAATAATAAACAAAATGGTGGGGGAAAGAAAGGGCTATTTACATGGGGGGAAATCAACCTAATCTTCTTATCATTCTATATACTGAAATATACTAGAGGGGGAACCTGAGTGACTTACTAGTTGAGCATCTGCTTTGACTAAAGTTGTGATCCCCAGGGTCCTGAGATCGAATCCTGCATTAGGCTCCCTGCAGGGAGCCTGTTTCTCCCTCTGCCTATGTGTCTGCCTCTCTGTGTGTGTCTCTCATGAATAAATAAATAAAATCTCTTTAAAAATAAAAATAAGAGCAGCCCAGGTGGCTCAGCGGTTTAGCGCCACCTTCAGCCCAGGGTGTGGTCCTGGAGAACCAGGATGGATTCCCACATCAGGCTTACTGCATAGAATAGAGCTTGCTTCTCCCTCTGCCTGTGTCTCTGCTTCTCTCTCTCTCTCTCTCTCTCTCTCTCTCTGATGAATAAATAAATAAAATATTATAAATAAATAAATAAATAAATAAATAAATAAATAAATAAATAAAATATACTAGAGAGGTTGCAATGGAGTCAAATGTAAAATCCTAACATTTTTATAATAGGAAAATAGTAAAAAATATCTCTTAGGATAGAAGACTTTCTAATTTTAGCTTTCTATGCATCAGAATCTTCATCTATAAAATTGGATGACAATAATATTTCTATTATCATACTGCTACTATTATCACAGTAATTGTCAAATATCAATGACATCTTTAAGTTTTTTTAAAAGATTTATTTATTTATTTCAGATAGAGAGCACAAGTGAGGGAAAGAGAATCTCAAGCAGCCACCCTGCTGTGCACAGAGCTTGATGTAGGACTCAATCTCACGATCCTGAGATCATGACCTGAGCCAAAAATCAAGAGTCAGAGGCTTAACCAACTGAGCCACCCAGGTGCCTCAATGACATCTGTTAATGAAGTTCATAACTCAGTTTGTTCCTATTGTTGCTTCCTAAATCTTTACCCTCATATTATTTGCCTAAATCTACTCTAGTTTATTCATACACTTAGTAACCTATATTTAATTTTATAATACCCTATGACAGTACTTGCTAGATACTGATAAAATAGAAGTAATTAAAGTAGTATTGTCCCTATCTTACGGAGATTTCAAAATGGTTGGGGCAACATACATTAACTCATTAATCACACACACAAAAATGTAAACTTAAAACTGTTTTCTATGAATTTAGATCATCAGTTCAGTCCTCCCTTTGTAGTAACTGCCTATGGAAGCTCTCCTTTCTATTATCTAATGGCAGAATATGGTCAAAGTTGAATTCTTGACTTTTACCCTCCCAGCCTGCTCTTCTTGCAGCTATTTTCCCCATCTCAAATGATGACAATTCCATCTTGCTTGGCTCTCAGCCCCCAAACTTTGTTGCAGTCTTCCCTTACTATTTTAGATCCCATAATCAATTCCTTCAGGAATCCTCTATGCAACTACTTCTCACCATTACTAAGACCCTTACTCAAGTCACCATTGTATCTTGAGTTACTAAAACACCCTTTTAATTAGTCTCCCTGTTTGTACCCTTCTCACAAACCCATCCACTTGCTGTCTTTTCTCAACAACATCCTCCAGATCTTAAAACTAACTCAAAAAATATGACTCTATTGTTTAAAATATTCCAACAGCTCCCCATCTCATTTACAATAAAAGGGATAGTCTTTATAATTGCCTATGAAGCTCTACATGATCTGGCTGATTAACTTTCTGACTTCCATTCTAGTATTTACCTCCTAACTCATCTTCCTCTAGCCACAATGGTCTCCTTGCTATACCACAACAATCCAGACACAACTTATGCTATAGGAACATTGCCCAATTATTCTCTCTGCTTAGGTTGCTCTTCCCTAGATAACAGCATGCCAACTGCCTTCCTTCATGTCTTTATCCAAATACCAATTTAACAAAGAGTTCTGTCCTGGGCATTTAAATTTTAGACCTTATCTGCATCCCTTTCTTCACAGTCTTTACTCCCCTCTTCTGTCTTACTTTTCCCATGACACCTCTCCCTTATTCATCTACTGTGTAATGTATGTATTTATTATAACTCATTATCTGCCTACTTACCACTACCTCTTGAGAATATAAGCTCCATGACAGCAGAGATTCTCATCTATATTATGCAATATTGAAACTCCTATGCCTACAAGAGAAAGAGAACTACAAATATACTACAGAGGCAGAAAGAAAGAGAAAGTAGGGGAGAGAGAGAGAGAGAGAGAGAGAGAGATTGTGTTCTAATAAGTATGTCACCAATAAAATATCCTAGGTATTGATTGATCATTTGGTTATTTATTCTTTCAAAAACGAATATTGGGCTGCAACTTGTGAACAAGATAAAATGAAGGAAACCAAATCTGTCCTTCCACTTGAAACAACTAACACAACAAACCAAATATATGATGCAATAGATTTCAAGATAGTGAATATCAGGCAACAAGGGACAATAATCTTTGAATAATGGGGTGAAAATAAACTCAGTCCTACAGTTGCTACAACTTACTGTTCAGAGTTTCTGGGTTGCAGTGGAGGGAAAAGAAAATAATATAGAGAGTAGGAGTCTCCTTGAGTTGAAGACGGAGAGCTGTGGGTCCAGGGACACTGAGATGGCTGAGGAACAGCCAGCAGATATAAGAAAAATGTAGAGAAAGATCTGCAGGAGGCTCATCAAGTTTTTAACTGAGTACTGATCATCACACCGTGTGAGGAAACTACCTCAGGCTAGAGAAAGAACTACATGTAAGAAGCAGAGGAAAGACATCTTTGGCACTCACACAAAACTAGAAGTGGTTCCTATTCCCACTGGCTAAAGTGGAAATTGTCTTAATTCTTGAAGAATGGGGAGCACCTAATAGGCTTTTGCTTCAGCCCTTGGACTAATTACCTTTATAATAAATACCATTTAATCCTACATAACAAAGCTAAAATACAACATCCAGATGATCAAATAGTTACAAAGTGACTTATCCTTGTCACTGAAAAAAATCCCAAGAATATACACAGAAATGAAAACTATTTAGCACTCAAAAGGTAAAGTGCATAATATCTAGCATCCTATCAAAATTTACCAGGCAAATAATTAAGCAGAAAAACAACCCATTATGAAGAGTAATATCACATATGTCACAGATGAAGAATTGGTGAGCAAGGATGTCAAAACAGTCACTGTAACTGTAATCCATATATACAATAACTTAGAAAAAATGAGTGTGTTAAGTAGAGACATGGAAGATAAATAATAAAAGACCAAACTTAAACTTCTAGAGATTGAAATACAATATTGGAGGTGAAAAATACATTCAGTGAGTTTAAGAGCACAATTGATATTCCAGGGAATAAAGAACAAATGGTAGAAATAGCAAAGACATATCAGGTAGTAGATTTAAACCTAACCACTATCAATAACCGTATCAAAGGAAAATCATTTAAACATCTCAGTTAGGGATCCCTGGGTGGCGCAGTGGTTTAGCACCTGCCTTTGGCCCAGGGCGCGATCTTGGAGACCCGGGATCGAATCCCACGTCGGGCTCCCGGTGCATGGAGCCTGCTTCTCCCTCTGCCTGTGTCTCTGCCTCTCTCTCTCTCTCTCTCTCTCTCTCACTGTGTGCCTATCATAAATAAATAAAAATTTAAAAAAAAATTAAAAAAAAAATAAATAAACATCTCAGTTAAACGTTGGAGATTGCCAAGTTGAATTGCAAAAAAAGCAACACTCATCAATACGTTGCCTATTAAAAACATACTTTGACCATAAAGAATCATATAGGTTAAAAACAAAAAGTTAGAAAAATATATACACTAATCAGAGGAAAATCAGAGTGGCTCTAAAACCAGGCAAATCAGGAGAGAATAAAGGATAAAGTGTTATTTCAATATAATAAGTGGGTCCATTCATCAAAAATTAACACTCCCAAATGTTTATGCTCCTAAAATAGGGATTTAAAATACCTGAAATAAAAACTGATGGGACTGCAATGAGAAACAGACAAACCCACCACTGTAATAGGAAAATCCAACCTTCTTTTTTCAATAATTGATACTAAAAATAGATAATCATTCGGGCTATAGAAAATTTTACCAACCCTATCAAAAAAATGTGACCCAACTGGCCTTTGTATACACCTCTCTCCAACAACAGAAGAATGCACATTCTTTCCAAGGGCATGTGAAAATTTAGCAAGATAGGCTACATTATGGATCATAAAACTATTCTCAGTTAAATTAAAAAAGACTGAAATTATGTAAAGTACATTATTTGACCACAATGAAATAAAATTAGAAATATATAACAGAGAGATGCACTGAATGTATTTGAAAATTAGATTACACACTTCTTTTTTTTCTCATTAAACTTTTGTTTTAGTGGGTCTCAAAATTCTGTGACAGATTTTTGGTCAAGTTGTTTCCATTAAAAAGTACTGATTTTAAAAACTAATAACTTAAAACTGCCACACACGCACAAAAAAAAAAATGGTCCACAAAACATTCTCCTTTCCTTCTGAAGGTTTTACGATGCATTGTTATCATTAACCAGTCTTTTACTATTAAACTTAAATGGCCAATTGACACAAACAGTTCTGAGACCGTTCTTCCACCACTGATTAAGACTGGGGTGGCAGGTATTGGGGATAATATTCATTTAGCCCTCTGAGCTTTCTGGGCAGACTTGGTGACTTTGCCAGCTCCAGCTGCCTTCTTGTCCACTGCTTTGATGACACCCACAGCAACCATCTGTCTCATGTCAGGGACAGCAAAACGGCCCAGAGGAGGATAGTCAGAGAAGCTCTCAACACACATAGGTTTGCCAGGAACCATATCAACAATGGCAGCATCCCCAGATTTCAAGAACTCTTTTCCTTCAGCTCAGCAAACTTGCAAGCAATGTGAGCTGTGTGACA
This sequence comes from Vulpes vulpes, assembly GCF_048418805.1. Taxonomy (NCBI): domain Eukaryota; kingdom Metazoa; phylum Chordata; class Mammalia; order Carnivora; family Canidae; genus Vulpes; species Vulpes vulpes. The sequence continues at coordinate 53,293,169 of NC_132792.1, read as the reverse complement.
ATCCAGCACAGGTGCATATCCAGCACTGACTTGACCTGGATGGTTCAGGATAATCACCTGAGCTGTGAAGCCAGCTGCTTCCATTGGTGGGTCATTTTTGCTGTCACCAGCCACGTTGCCACGACAAACATCTTTGACAGATACGTTCTTGACATTGAAGCCCACATTGTCCCCAGGAAGAGCCTCACTCAAAGCTTCATGGTGCATTTCAACAGACTTTACTTCAGTTGTAACATTGACTGGAGCAAAGGTGACCACCATGCCAGGCTTAAGAACACCAGTCTCCACTCGACCCACTGGGACAGTACCAATACCACCAATTTTGTAGACGTCTTGGAGAGGCAGACGCAAGGGCTTATCGGTTGGACGAGTTGGTGGCAGAATGCAATCCAGGGCTTCAAGCAGTGTGGTTCCACTGGCATTCCCATCTTTACGGGTGACTTTCCATCCCTTGAACCAAGGCATGTTAGCACTTGGTTCCAGCATGTTGTTACCATCCAACCAGAAATTGACACAAATGCTACTGTGTTGGGGTTGTAGCCAATTTTCTTAATGTAGGTGCTGACTTCCTTAACGATTTCCTCGTATCTCTTCTGGCTGTAGGGTGGCTCAGTGGAATCCATTTTGTTAACACCAACAATTAGTTGTTTTACACCCAGTGTGTAAGCCAGAAGGGCATGCTCACGGGTCTGCCCACTCTTGGAGATACCTGCTTCAAATTCACCAACACCAGCAGCAACAATCAGGACAGCACAGTCAGCCTAAGATGTGCCTGTAATCATGTTTTTGATAAAGTCTCTGTGTCCTGGGGCATCAATGATGATCACATAATACTTGCTGGTCTCGAATTTCCACAGGGAGATATCAATGGTGATACCACATTCACGTTCAGCTTTGTTTATCCAAGACCCAGGCATACTTGAAGTGAGCCTTTTCCCATCTCAGCAGCCTCCTTCTCAAATTTTTCGATAGTTCTTTTGTCGATCCCACCACATTTGTAGATCAGCAGGCCAGTAGTGGTAGACTTGCCCGAACCTACGTGCCCAATGACAACGATGTTGATGTATCTTTTCCTTTCCCATTTTGGTTTAGGTTTAGCGGTGGTTTTCATGACACCTGTGTTCTGGCGGCAAACCCGTTCCGAAAAAAAGATTACACACTTCTTAATAACCATGTGGTAATGAAGAATTCACAAGTGAAAATAAAAAGTTCTCTATCTAAATGAAAGTAAAAACACAACATTTTGAAATTTGTGGGATTCAGCTAATGTAATTAGAAAGAAATAGCACTGAACACCTATGTTAGAAAAGAAGAAAAGATAAAGGGTCTCAAATAAATAACCTCAACTTCTACCTTAATACACCAGGGGGAAAAAAAACACATTAAACACAAATCAATACAAATAAAAGATAAGAGTGAAAGCAAAGAAACCAAAAACAACAGAGAAAATAAAACCAAAAACGAATTCTTTCAAAAAATCAGTAAAATTATAAACCTCTAACCAGGCATCTAGAAAAAGTATCGTATCAGGGTGAAAGACTGGGTGATTTCCTGCTAAGGAGCAAGGTAAGGATATCTTTTAGATGAGAGAAATAAAGAAAAATAATCATGAGAATCAATATATGTTAAACACTACTCTAAAATCTGTTTTCAGATCACTCACTAACCCAAATTTCCTATATTTTAAATTACATAGATAGATATAGTTGATATAGCTATATGGAGATATATAGAGAGATACATATTCAACTTATTCTTGCTTTTTGATGAATGGCCAAAAATAGTACTATTTTCAAAATGTCATGATATAAAAAGTGCTGGATAAAAATTCTATTGCCTTAACTAAAATCCAGTGCAGAAACAGAGAATATCATCCCCAATCCCTTGCATCTTTTCCTTTCTATATAAACAAAATGGTTTAGTGAAAACATACAGAAATGAAAATACTAAGGTCTGGATCCTACACCAGGATTCACAATTAACTAATTGTGATACCTAGGTATATGGCTTTATTTCTTTGATTTCAGTTTTCTCACATGAAATATGAAGAAGTTATAGTAAACTACGCTTTAAAACTAGAGTCTGAGGCTCCTTAGTAATCAATGGATATATTCTCAGTGACTTAAAATCTCCACCTCAGAGCTTTAATCTTCTAAGCATTAATTTCAGTATTTTTCCAGATCATCTATAGGATGCCTCATAACCCACAGCCAACGTGAATTTTAGGATTCACTTTTATATTTTCACTTATACCAAGCAATACTTCATTATCTGAAACAAACAAACAGCAACAACAACAAAAACCTCATGGAATAATGAGATACAAACAACTCCTTCCCATCAGTTGGAGACCAAGGGATATCAAGACAAACTGTAAAAATAAAGATTTCCTGATAGCGCAATAGATAAAACTGTGGAAGAATTTAGACTTATAATGTTATATATTAGTATGAGCAATATGAATATGCCAGAGACAAAAAAACCCAAAACCAAACAAACAAAAAAATATGCATAGTAAGCGACAGGATCATTTTTAGGCTTGAGCCAAAATTTAGTTTTAGCAAAAGAGCCACATATATCACATTAATATTATTTATAATCCATAACACTAATATCTATAATTTGGAATCCTCAATATATTTTTAGTTATTTTATTAATTTGAATTGTATAATTTTATAGACAGTTATAAGCATATTAGCTTATACTTAATTATATTTAGGAATGTGATAATAAAAATTGTTTTCCAAACCAGAGAAATCGTAAAACTTTTGTTTGCTCCTTTTAAGCATCTCCTAAATCACCTAATGTGAGAAACATTTAAATATTCTCTAAGACTGGCTGTTAACCACTATGGCATTCTCCTCTCTCCATTCAGATATGTCACATATAACCACTAGAGGGCAGTAAGACACTTGGACTAATGATTTTTCTTTATCATTTCCCCCTTGTTCTCCAGGAAATTTTAGCATTGAAAAAAGTCTGCTATATCTTTTTCATATTAAGTCCAAAATGCAATGTGTATTTCATAATGATTTTTCAAAGGTTTGTCACCTCCTACACAACAAATGTATTCAAGTATCCCTCCTTTCTTTGCATCATCTGTCCACTTCTACAATATTTTTTTAAGTAACTTCTAACATTTCTATTTTATTAATATAGGTCATTAATTCCAATAATCAAGAAACCAGATCAACAAACAATTAAAACCAACTCCAGCTGTTCTTAGCAAAACATTGAATCTTGAGTTAATGAGTAGCCTCAAATCAATGAATTTGCCCTACATAGTCTTATGTTGAACATTCCCATCAGTACTACACTATCCATTCTTCTACATATTTCCCCTGTTCTCTGACAGGATTACATGTCCTCCAACTCCACTGGCATGTTACTATTTTATTCCGGAGCAGAACTTCTCAGTTCTAATGTTCTTACACCTAACAATGCGTGGTGGAGGTGGGTTTTCAGAACAGTGTCCTCTTAGGGGGCATTTGCCTCAAGTAACATTTTTTTTTTCATTTCTCCAGGCTATGAAAAACTATTGTCCTCTGACAAATGCAAACGGATTTCCTCTGGTGGCCAAAAGAGTCCCTTAGGGGGTTTCAGAGAAAAAGTCTTCCCAGGGATGCCTGGGTGGCTCAGCGGTGGAGGGTCTGCCTTCGGCTCAGGGCGTGATCCCAGAGTCCAGGGATTGAGTCCATATCGGGCTCCCTGCATGGAGTCTGCTTCTCCCTGAAAGAAAGAAAGAAAGAAAGAAAGAAAGAAAGAAAGAAAGAAAGAAAGAGAAGGAAAGAAAGAAAGAAAGAAAGAAAGAAAGAAAGAAAGAAAGAAAGAAAGAAAGAAAGAAAGAAAGAAAGAAAAAGAAAGAAAGAAAGAAAGAAAGAAAAGAAAGTCTTTCCTTATCAAGGCCATGATTTTCACTTAGAAGACCTGTGGAGGCTATGCATTTTAATCTTCTTTGCAGCTCAGTTAATATTATAATAACACCCTGGGACTAATTTTCAGTGTGATAAGAAACTATGGGTGGAGGAAATGAGAGTCATCTTTAGTGCTATCAGAGTGCCCTCTGACTTTCTCCAGTTTGCCTTAAATTAGCAATTAATTGGTCTAATTTGATTATTTGTGAGGCGGAGGAGGCTGGGTCTTCAATGACATTTTTAAAAACAACCAACTTCACAATATTATAATTATCAACTCCGCCACATCTATTATATGCAGTAGTTACTGTTCTCCCAATATATTCACCTCCATTTCTACCTTATTACAATTAATCTTTGATAAAAAGTTTAGTAGTTGGGGTGGCAATTTATCTTTCAGCTCCTAATCCTATATTACATTACTTGAAAAATAGAGTCTGAGCTCATGCAACCCAAGAGAAACAACAACAAAAACAACTCAATTAAAAAAAATGGGCAAAGGACCTAAATAGACATTTTTCCAAGGAAAGCATTCAGATAACCACCAGGTATATGAAAAAGTGTTCAACTTCACTACTGGGAAAATGTAAATCAAAACCACAATGAGATATCAATTCATATCTGTTGAAATGGCTATAATCAAAAAGATAAAAGGTAGTGAGTATTGGCAAGGATATGGAGAAAAGGAAGTCATTATACAGTGTTGGTGGGAATGTAAATTTTTACAGCCATTATGAAAAACAATGTGAAGTTTACTCAAAAAACTAAAAATTAGAACTGCCATATGATCCAGTAATCAATCCCTTTTCTGGGTGTATATCCAAAGGAAATTAAATCAGCACTTCAAAGAGGTATCTATCTGTTTTCTCATGTTTGTAGCAGCATTCTGAAAATAGCTAAAATAGGGGATCCCTGAGTGGCTCAGAGGTTTGGTGCCTGCTTTTGGCCCAGGGTGTGATCCTGGAGTCCCGGGATCCAGTCCCACGTTGGGCTCCCTGCATGGAGCCTGCTTCTCTCTCTGCCTGTGTCTCTGCCTCTCTGTGTGTGTGTGTCTCTCAGAAATAGTTTTTTTTAAAAAAAAAAAAAAAGCTAAAATATGGAGACAACCTAAGTGTCCATTGATGGATGAACTGAGAAAGAAATTGTGGGAAATATATATAGTAAAATATAAGCCTCAAAAAAGGAAATCCTGTCATTGGTGACATGAATAAACCTGGAGGACATTATGCTAAGTGAAATAAGGCTGACGTAGAAAGAAAAAAATAAACTGCATCATCTCACTTATCTGTGGAAACTAAAAAAGTCAAACATATAGGGGTGCCTAGGTAGCTCAGTCTTAAATTTCTGCCTTCAGCTCAGGTCATGATCCCAGGGTCCTGGGATAAAGCCCCCAGTCGGGCTCCCTGTTCTGCAAGGCTTCTGCTTCCCCCTCTCCTTCCTCCTACTCCTGCTCTCTCTCTCTCAAATAGATAAACAAAATCTTTAAAAAAAAAATTTTTTTTTAAGTCAAACACATAAAAGCAGAGAATTGAACTGTGGTTACCAGGAGCAAGGAGGTAGGAGAAATGGGGAGAGATTGATCAAAGGCTGAAAAATTTAAGTTATGTAGAATAATTCTAGAAACCTAACATACAACATGATGACTATAGTTAAGAATACTGTACTGAATACTGGAAATTTGGTAAGACAGTAGATTTCATGTGCTCTCATCACAAAAAAAAAAAGAAAAGAAAGAAAAAATCATAGCTATTTGAGAAGTTGAATATATTAATTAACTTCATTGTAGTAATAATTTAACTATGTATATCGTATCATCATGTTGTATACCTTAAATATATACAACTACTATTAAAAAAAATAATAAACAACAGGGGGACCTGGGTGGCTTAGTTGTACTTAAGCGTCTGCCTTCGGCTCCATTGTGATCCCAGGGTCCTGGAATGGAACCTCGTATTTGGCTCCCTGCTCTGCGGAGACCCTGTGTCTCCCTCTCCCTTTGCTGCTCCCCCGGCTTGTGCTCTCTCTCTCTTTCTGCATCAAATAAATAAATAAAATCTTAAAACATACACACACACACACACACACACAATTAATGAACAACAACAAACCAAGAGCATGAGGCTAAACTCAGAGTATGTCCTATTCATCATTCATCATCTGCATGTGCTTTGCTTCAGAATTTGTTAAAATACAAGGTCATGGGCCGCACCAAATGTACTGTATCAGCATGTCTGTGATGAGTCCAGATATGGTATGTAAAAAAATAAATCTCTACAGGTGATTTTTATAAGTAAAAGGAATACTACTTTTTAGAGAGATGCAACTTCAGGATAGTGAGATTGAGGAAAAAGTGAGGCAGAAAAAGAGAGGAAGCAATACAAGGCTTCACAAAAAAAAGATCATCTGGTTGCTTAGTCTGTGAGCATATTTCCTGATAGGCTTTACAGAAACCTCAATTCACCAAAAAGGGGAAATCCTCGCTCCAATCTCTTTTTTTTTCATTGGTCAATGCTGATCCTATGGTGTATTACTTGCCCTGCATATCAGGCCCCTTCACGTGACTATTAGGGAAAGCAGATCCCATGGCCTTGCTATGGTGTTTCATCACCATGAGGAAGTCGTAGGGGGAGCAAAATGTTCTGTATGTTCTAAATTTTTCAAATGTATTTCCTCATTTGTGCATTTTATTTTACTTATTTTATTTTAGAAGATTTGAGAACTTTGGGAAATTAAATATAAAGAAAAACACTATTTGGTAAATAATGAACGGGAATCTCTCCTTGCTTGAAAGGCAGTGTCAGTCATCAGTTTATGTTACTCCCCTACCTCTTATATACAGACGTACTCCAGCGTATTCTAAAAGGAGAATTCCAATTCTAGGCTTCCACTTTGAATGTTTTTATTTGGAATTGTAAAATGACTACCTCTTAAGTTTCAACTTCCACTGTTACAAGTTTTCGACACTACCTTCAAAATGTCTGCAGAAGGAGGTCAACAAGTCTATTCCAAGCTTCATGTATTTTTGTTGGAGATGTGAAAAGCTGAGAAGCTGAGGTGGAAGCACAGGCCCCTCATTATCTATATCATATTTGTCATTAATTCTTCCAAAGGAGCTCTTACCCCTTTTCCTGCTTTGCCACAGCCAACTTTCAAACTGAAATCCTGATCCTCTCCCCCAGGCTTAATGCAAATTATCTCTCCACCCCTACTTCCAGCTCTTCTCTCCCACTTTCTTGCGGAGAAAAAATTTTTGAGGAATCGCTACTTCCTACATGGAGAAAAATATCTAGCTTCCTTAGCTTCATTTCAAAAACTTGCAATTAGCTGTCCTCCTGTTACCTCCTACTATCCATTTTATAAATTCTCCACTCTAGTGAATAGGCCAGCTGACTCTAGTTTTCTCTAAAGCAAGGTTATTAATATACTCAAAGCATAATCCCAGAGGTCAAAATACACTATCTGAACTTGCTATAGTTTTTTAGTTAAGAAATTAGACTTTTAAAAGAGATAGGAATAAAAGAAAAATCTGAAGAAGCTAGACTCTTGAGAGAAAAATTCAATGCATAAATAACGAGCACAGTCATCAGTTAACTATAAGTTTTGTTGGGACCATCTATGCAAGCAGTAATATTAAATGTTGTTTGTAAACCTACGGGAGAACAGTCATCATCTTGAATCTGCTCATTCCCACATTAAAAAAAAAAATTCCTTTGAAAGTGACAAATAAAATACCAACTTGGGCCATCTGGTATCTGGACAGAATCAATTTCAAATACTAATCAAGCTCAATTCAGGCTGGACCATTAATACAGATGGGCTTATTGTAGTTTCAGGAATCAAATAAAAATGGGACTCTTCCAGTATTACAAGTGGACCAAGTTTTGAAAATATGCTACTAAGAGTTATTCAAATAAAATGCTTTAATAGTAAGCATATGGTTTTATTTACTATTGCTCTTTCATCCCTAAATAATTATATTCAGTATTCATTTTGAAATTGGTATGAAGCCATGACAAAGAGGCCTAAGTATTTGGCAGCACAAAGCTGCACAATTTATCAATATTTGGTAAAGCAGAACAGCATTTATAAAGACCAGATGGTCTTTGCATATGAAATTTTAAGTAATGGATATCATTTACACATGAACTATAGGGTGAAAATAGGGGTATAAAAGATTCTTTAGGAATACATGAGGAGAGTGATTTTTTATTTACTCCTCTGTATCCTACTTACAAGGTCTTAAGTAATCTTCAGTTGCTTTTATGCAAGCAACTTGATGCAAGACTCTATCAAGAATAGATCATGAAGGGATGCCTGGGTGGTTCAGTGGGTGAGCATCTGCCTTCGGCTCAGGGCATGACCCTGGGGTCTGGGATTGAGTCCCAAATTGGGCTTCCTTCATGAAGCCTGATTCTCCCTCTGCCTATGTCTCTGCCTCTCTCTCTCTCTCTCTCTCTCTCTCTCTATCTCTCTCTCTCTCCCATGAATAAATAAAATCTTAAAAAGATAGATCATTAAAATTATTACAAAAAAATAGATGACAGAGCTACAATGGATATTAGATATTATCTGATCTCCCAGTTTTACAGATTATGAAATTGAGGTTAAAAAAATTTAAATGATTGAATTGCCCAACTGCAGGTAAGTGGACTCCAAGTGAGTTTGCTTACCCAATTCACCAACCTTGCTATATTATGGTTCCTCTGAGATAGAATGCTACTGATTAGCATATTATTAATATTCACGAAGTAGGGACAATTGACAAGGTATGAGACCAAAACATACACACAAAAACATACACAGTTTGGTACACAGGATAAATAAGAAAAAAAAAGATAGACAAGGGATCACCATTTTAGCAAAATTACAGCTTGAGTGGTAGCAATAAGGTGATGTTCCTTGTTGCTTAATGCAGCTAAACTTCTTGCCAAATGCTCTGAAAGTCAGGCAAAACTCTTAGAGGCACATCTAATAATCTGTTTATTATTGTAAGGGCTCAGTGTGATACTGGCCATGATTTAAAAATTTCCCACACAAACATGAGTAAATTATGTATGTTTTACTTGCTAGAATAGCAACAATTATATAAATCTTTATCTGAAATTACAGTATAATTCTGCTTAAGATTTGGAACGTCAGAGCCAACTTACACAATTATTCAACAAATAAATTTGAGAATAATTCATCCAAAGAGTATTCACAGAGACGCCTGGGGTGGCTCAGTCGTTGAGCTTCTGCCTTCCGCTCAGGACATGATCCTGGAGTCCCAGGATGGAATCCCACACTGGGCTCCCTGCAGGGAGCCTGCTTCTCCCTCTGCCTATGTCTCTGCCTCTCTCTGTGTCTTTCGTGAATAAATAAATAAAATCTTTAAAAAAAAAAAAAACAGAGTATTCACAGTCTGATTCTTGATGTGATTTAAAAATCCTAAGCTATGATGAATAAAATAATTTTGCTCTGAATTCTTTAAAAAAAAAAAAGGTTTTATTTATTTGACAGGGAGAGAGAGCACAAGCAGGGGGAACAGCAAATAGAGGGTGAGCAAGGAGCCAGATGCAGGGCTTGATCCCAGGACCCTGTGATCATGACCTGAGCCAAAGGCAGATATTTAACCATGACTGAGCCACCCAGGCACCCCTTGCTTTGAATTCTTAAAGAAGGAATTTAAACCTGACTGAACATGTTTAAAACCATGTTTCAATAAAAGATAAAAACTCTCATTTAAGTCACTGATATCAATGTTACAAACATGCCTATTCACTTCCAAATCTAATAATCTAATACAGGTAAACCAAACTTAATTCTGAAGCTATTAATTAGATATCTAATTAATCAAAATATCCATTATAATGAAAGAAAATTATAGGTTAGTAATGTAAAACAAATAAAAAATCTAAATATAGGAGAAACACATTCCCCTCACCTCAAATAAATACATAGAAATATACCATGTCTGTTTTTATTAATAAAATCATTATCAAAATCTTGATGATTTCCACACAAAGATGCCTGAGGAAAGATGTCTTTCTTCTCTTAATCTATGCCAACTAAAAATAATAAAAGAGAAAAACAGACAACTTCCTTTTTTAAATGAAACTAAAAGACAGCCTAACCCTACAGCATAATCTGTGAACAATAGCTGCCAAATACAGCACAACTAATTTCAGATTGAGAGACGATGCCAACGACATACACAAATCTCTGCAAAATTCACTTAAAGGGCAGACTTGTCTGAAATTGCAAGGCACAGACTTAAGAGGCACTATCTTTAATTACTTTAACCACAATTTGAGCAGAAAAGCACACTTAAGAGATGGAAAATACATTAGGTGTTTCAGCTCACTCACTGTTTAAGCCTGCTATATCTAGCTGAAAACCTTGGGATATTACATGGAACCATAATGTGGATCGGCCTGTAATAGCACTCTCTAGTGATGTGGACAGATCATGAAAGAAGTAGTTTGCAGAAGAAGGGATGTTGAAGGTTTAAAAAAAAAACAAAAAAAAAAACAAAAAAAAACAAGAATCTTGAAGAACTTCCAGAATCACAAGAAGAAAGAGTAAAAGATCTAGAAGAAACAATGTTTATTAATGTCTATTGAATAAAAATAAATTCTAAGTCACCCCCACAAAAATATTGTAAAGATGATTTCCTGATTATATCAACTCAAAAGTGAATGTGAAACAAAAACCAAAGATGTGCCCCCTCAGGCAAAAAACAAGATAATATACTCTGTGTGTGTCATAGTCAAAGTGTATCAGTTGTCCCAAATGTTTTACTTCTCCCAACACTGACTTCCTCTCCCCAAAAATGAGTTAAACCCAGCAAAAAAATAAATAAATAAGATGATTGCAGGAAAAGCAAAGTAAATAGGCTCTCATAATTTGGTTTCCTAGAGCTTTGAGATTTGCACACAGTAGATTATTCGAGAATACTCTGAAACAAAGCCTGTAAGGGAATCGGGAAAATAGAATTGGCAAAAGGAGAAGTTTCAATTGAAATTGGTATGAAATTTTAAAGATGCCCCATTCAAATCTCTAGCCTTACAGTTGAAATGACTCTTCACAGAAGCCCTAAATTGAGGCACTGAAGCCAAGGCTTAGTACAACCACATCAAGCAGTCATTTAGTTTAGGCTGCCCCTAGGAATGAGCAGTACTCCTAGGCAAGGCAGCAACCATAGTCCGAGAACTACATCCAGAAAAAAAAAAAAAAATCAGCTGTGGGCAATCATCAGCCAGCACCCCTGGAAAGAACTTCTTATTCATAAAAGGGGTTCTAAGTGGTATATCCCAGCAGCCATTACATAGTTCAACATCTATTTCTGCAAATGCCAAACTAAAATCATGGACCATAAGCAGTTAGGAAATCCAGAGGCACTGAGGAACCAAGCCATTAAGGAACTGGTGCACCAATATCCAGGAGAAAACATGGACCCAAGAAGGTGAACCTGGCATTAGGATCTAATTTTTCCCTAGGAACACAAGAAGTTCCCAGAAAGATGGCTTTAAAGGCCTGAAAAAAACTGAGAATAGATTTTTTTTTTTTCACCTTACAAGGCTAGTGGAAAACAGAATTGATATTGAGAGGCATCAAGTACATGGTGTTCGAAGAGCTTCCCGAGGTATTAAATTGGCCTGGAAATAATTACTAATCAGAAATTTTCCCTCCTATAAACGCACTGAAAGGCCACTTTTAAATCATCTGAATTATAATCCCTTAATGTAATCCAGGATTGCTAATGCCCTTAGCTGCCTACCAAAAATCCAAATCCTCTGCATAGGAAAATAACATCATATTGAGTCATGTATTTTTATTATAATTTTTGATATGCAAAATCAGGGTGTAAAAATTACCAAATACATAAAGAAACAATAAAACAATTTAAAACTAAAACAAACCATAGAAAAATAGGTGAGATCCAGATAAACAAGCTATCAAAAACAGACTTGGCAATAAATATCTTTAATATGATCAAATAAATTTAAAAATTAAGAACTTTGGCAAAGAACTAAAAGTTATGTTTTTTTTTTTTAATTTTTATTTATTTATGATAGTCACACAGAGAGAGAGAGAGAGAGAGGCAGAGACACAGGCAGAGGGAGAAGCAGGCTCCATGCACCGGGAGCCCAACATGGGATTCGATCCCGGGTCTCCAGGATCGCGCCCTGGGCCAAAGGCAGGCGCCAAACCGCTGCGCCACCCAGGGATCCCTAAAAGTTATGTTTAAAATGAAAAATCTGGGACACCTGGATGGCTTAGCAGTTGAGCATCTGCCTTCGGCTCAGGGCATGATCCCAGAGTACTGGGATCAAGTCCCACATTAGGCTTCCTGCATGGAGCCTCCTTCTCCCTCTGCCTGTGTCCCTGCCTCTCCTTCTCCATGTCTCTCATGAATGAATAAATAAATTCTTTTAAAAAAATTTTTTTAATAAAAAATAAAATGAAAAATCTGAAACTGAAGGATTTCAATAGAAATGACAAACTCAACAAATGGCTTTAGCAACTGATTAGATATAGCTTAAAAGAGAATTCATAAACAAAAAAAATATGTAATTCTCTAGGAGAGAAGAAAAAGCAAGCAAGGCAGAAGCAATACACATAAAAATATTGGCTAAAAATTTTCCTAAACTAATTAATAACATTGAGCCACGGCTTTGAAGACACCACTAACTCCATGAAGAATATATCAAAGAAAATTACATCTAGGCCTATTATGACAAATTGCTGAAAATGGATGCAAAAAATATTTTTTAAAGATTTTATTTATTTATTCATCAGAGACACACAGAGAGAGAGAGAGAGAGAGAGAGAGTCAAAGACATGGGGAAAGGGAGGAGCAGGCTCCCTGCAGGGAGCTCAATGTGGGACTTAATCCAAAGACCCCAGGATCATGCCCTGAGCCAAAAGCAGACACTCAACCACTGAGCCACCCAGGCATCCCTAACCAACTCAAAAATTAAAGCACAATTAAAGCAAGGCAGGGAGTATATATTATTCTTAAAAGAACAACAATATAACTTATAGATGACTTCTTAACAAAAATGATGGAAGCTGGAGGATAATAGAAGCATATTCAAAATGCTGAAAGAAAATAGCAGCCAAATTTGAATTCTATTCCTAGCAAAACTATTCTTCAACAAAGGCGAAAGTCATTTTTCAGATCAACAAAACTGAAAAAATTTACTATCAGTAGACCCACACTAGGCTAAATGACACAGGTAAATATTAAAATATGTAAAAGAGGGCAGCCCCGGTGGCTCAGCAGTTTAGTGCTGAATTCAGTCCAGGGCATGATCCTGGAGACCCAGGATTGAGTCCCATATCAGGCTCCCTGCATGGAGCCTGTTGCTCCTTCTGCCTGTGTCTCTGCCCCCATCCCCTCTCTCTCTCTCTCACCCTCTCTGTGTCTCTCATAAATAAATAAATAAATAAAATCTTTTTAAAAATAAAATACATAAAAGAAAATTCTGTGATAGAGAAATCTAACCTCAAAAATGAAAGTGCCCAAAAAGGATACGTATCTGTAAGGTGCTTCCTGGTGCCAGGATTAGAAGAGGGGTTGACAGCTCCCCAAAAAATGTCCAGATGGTAAATTTCTCAGCTAACTAGCTAGTTGTACTATCATAGCACCTGACTCTGTTGTAGCACAAAAATAGCTATAGACAATATATAAATTAATGGACATGTCTTGTTCCTATAAAACTTTACTTTCAAAAAGTCTGTGGACTAGGATCAGAACATGAGCTATAGTGTACTGACATCTAATCTAGAGGCTTTTGTTGTAGGTGTTGCTTTTTGGACAGAAGAATAGTATCTGGACCAAGGTAAGGAAAAGAATTGGAATGAGACTCTCAAGCAAAGCCATGACTTGCAATAAACTCTACCATTATTAAAACAATGAAAAATAAAGCTACCTGTCTGTATTACATAAAACAATGAGACTCTTTTTTAAAAGGCTTCCTTAGCAATTGGTAAACACAGGTTTATTCTCACAAACTCTGGTTTGGTGTTTGAATTTACACCACTGCAACTTTTGCCAAGATTTGTAAGATCTAAATAAACCACTTAATCAAGAAATTAATGTAAAAAAATAATGTAAAAAAGTAGTTCTAAAAAAAATAAAATAAATTTTAAAAAATATTTTAATTTTTTAAAATATTTTAAAAAGCAGTTCTAAGTTGGTATTTCCATGTGATCTCTTGCAGAAAAAGAAATCTTACTGAAAGTCCACACTCATTTAACAGTCTGCCCATTATTTTGCTCCTACCAAATTAAAAAAGAATATTTGGCAAAAACTTATTGATAACGAAATCAGTTGGCAAAAGGTTGTTGGGGGACAGGTTAATCAGTCCTTTTAATGTAACACTATATAGTCACTTGTTGGTTACAGATAGAAAGACATATATTTACAATGAAAGGTATACTCAGCACCATTTAACTAAGTAAGCAAACACTAATAATAGGATAAACTGACATAATGTCTGGTCTTCTGATATCCTTTTGTTGTTATTTATTTTTTAAATTGTCTATGGATGCACTGAAAAAGAACATAAAATAATCTATATAGAATAAATGCCAAACGTGTATAAACTGAATCCAGTGATGAAGGAAATGTTTCTAAGAGTTTAAGGGGTTTTTTTATTTTTTAAATATTTATTTACTTATTTTAGAAAGAGTGTGAGTGAGTGCAGGGGTGAGGAGCAAAGGGAGAGGGAGAGAGAATTCCAAGCAGACTCCCCGCTGATCTTGGAGCCCTATGCAGGGCTGGAACCCAGGACCCTAAGATCATGACTTGAGCTGAAATCAAGAGACAGTCTCTCAACCAACTGAGCCACCCAGGCATTCCAACACTTTAAGGTGTTAATCAAAGTCCATTGCATATGGATATACATTTGCTGAAGCAGCATTTTTTGGAAAAGATTATCCTCTCTCCATATGATTGCTTTTGCAACTTTGTCATGCATCATTTGGCCCTATATTTGCAGGTCTACTTTGGACTCTCAATTTTGTTCCATCTATTTATTTGTTAAACGTGATGCTAATACCATTTGTCTTATCTGTTTAAACTTAAGAAGCCTTGAAGTTGGGTGACATTAGTACTCCAACTTTGTTTTCCTTTTACAAAGTTTCTTTTGCTATTCTAGAGCTTTTTTGATTATTTAGGAACTGCTTGTCAATTTCTAGGATTAAAAAAGTGCCTGCTGGGATTTCAGTTGGGATTGATTTGAATCTATAAATCAATTTGAGTAGAACTGACACATTAACTATATTGTCACTTGTATCCAATAACATGGTTCATCCCTCCATTTATTTATATCATCTTTCATTTATCTCAGCAGTATTTATAGTTTTTAGTATAAAAGTCTTGCATATCTTTTGTCACAGGTACCCCAAGAATTTCCTATTTATCATCTATTTCAAATGATGCTACATTTTTAAACATCTTAATATCCAATTACTCATTGATTATATATTGATCTTATATCCTGGGACTATGCTGAAATCATTTTTCAATTTTCAAAATAAGTTAGTGTCAAAGGAGGAATTCTAAACAGTAATAAAATGCAGTGATTACAATACATGCATTGTAGCAGCACGAATGCAGTGTTTTGGCAATAGACATATTGTCAGAGAATGAGAAAAGACAGTGGGTTTCCAAAACTATTCCTTAACCAAATATAAATAGAAACATACTTTCATATGATTGCAGAATAAGTGAACGATTGATGAAGTGAGTGATGTGAAGATTGAGTGCAACAGCTTTGTTTCCAAACTATGATAGTTCATTAATAGTTACTAGAAACTTAACCTAGTCAATTTGTATATTGATTAGACATTATTAAGATTTCATATCTAAATCTAAATAAGGGGGGAGAACAGCTAAATAATATCTACCCTCAAAAACTGATTTATTTACATGATGAGCTGCTTTTGTCACAGTGCAATTCTTACAAACTATTGGGGAAGCCCAGACAAGAGATGGTAAGATCTCAGAAGGTTTTAAGTGGTGCTATCAAGAGACATAAAATCAGATAGAAAAGGGTGGTTGGAGGGGTACAGATATACAAAAATACAGAAAGAAACAGAATTATATACTTACTAATTGATTTTTGAGGGCTAGTGGCAAGGATAGAATCAAAAGTCCCAATATTTCAGCCTGAAAGTAAAATAGTCCCTGAGTAATATGCGCTATATTTTCCTGATCATCTCCTACCACATTGTTACTCATGATAATCATCTATAAGAGGGGAAGAATATATTTTCCAATATCCTCCACAAGAGAAAAATATATAATTTCCCTAAAATTCGATCTGTAATTGTGGCTTTATTAGATAAAATAGCATTTGACATGGTTTCAGCTTGGGCACTGGATGGTAGAGGAGAGAAGTAGACAAAGACAAGAAGAGAATATAGCTCTAGGATTTCACTAACCAATCTAGATGCAAATCAACTAACAGATCATTTTTTAAGTTAATTAAAAATAAATAACACTGAAAACAAGATGGCAAACATCATTTGAAATTGGTTAGGGCTACAGATCAATACAATGAGATGGAAGGAATAATTTTCTATGCTTAGGAACATCATTATTTCTTTATAGACTGATATACTTTATTTTTCTTCTCTTTCTTTAGATTATATTTATTTATTCATGAGAGACACACAGAGAGAGGCAGAGGGAGAAGGGCAGAGGGAGAAGTAGGCTCCCTATAGTGAGCCTGATAAGGGACACCACCCCAAGACCTGGAATCATGCCTTGAGCCAAAGGCAGATACTCAACCACTGAGCCATCCAGGTGTCCCTATTTTTCTTCTCATTTAAAAAAAATCAAGTTTTTATGTTTTACATGAATTTTAAAATTATTTACATATTTACATATATTTTTTGAAACAGAACTTTGATCAATTCTATTCAAAATCTGAACACCGAGGAAACAAAAAAACTAACAAAATGCTCCATATGGTTTTCTAGACCAAAATCCACAAATTCTTTTTAGCATTATAAATAACACATAAAATACATGAAAAAATGTCTGCTTAGGAAGGTACATACTATCATTAATTTATGTTATGAAAATAAATGATTACAAACTGCTGAGCTTTTTTTAAACTGAATGACTTTCATCAAACACTTTATCACTGAGAACTTACACTTTCTAAAAAATATGTAATTTTTTTAAAGAAAAATACCACTATCCTTGAAGTTAATGGAAAATAGAACACAAATGTTCATTAAGTTTAGCACTTGCATATACTTATAAAAGTAGAGTGAACCTCAGTAAATGACTTCTTCACATTCCTTCTCCTTTCAGTCTCATCAAACATCTCTACAAGGCACTTGATGCTGATTGCTTTCCCCACTTTAAGAAGAGATAGTTCTAGAATCTAGTTGTCTTACCAGGCATAGATCTCCTTTGGATTCTTCAAAATACAGTAAGGCAGCCACATACCAATGGCTATTTTAAACCATTTCTTTTAATTCCACTCTTGTTGAGGAACAGATTAACAGGAATCTATTTCATCCAATATAACTTCTTAAAGGAAGCTTTAAAGGAACATGAGTACTTTTTTTTCTGAGTAAATTGCATTTAATACAAAAAACTATTTCTCTATATTTAATTATTAAGTCATTTTTTCCTTCTTCAGGACTCAGCTCAAGTATCATCTCTATTTTTATCCTCCCATTTTAACCCTTATGCATAATTCTGTTTTATGAACTGTTATGGTACTATCTTATTATGGACTATATTACTATTTCATCATAGAAATTTCTTTAGAGAATAGGAAGATACTCAATTTTTCAATATTCCCTATAAGCAAATAGAGTTATAACAAGCATACAGCAGGAATTAAGTATTTATTAAATTAAATTAAGAGAAACAGTTTTGGGTTTTTTTAAGATCTATTTATTTATTCTAGAGAAAGAGTGCATGCAAGCAGGGGGAGGGGCAGTGAAAGAGGGAGGGGCAGCAGGAGAGGGAGGGAGAAACCCAAGCAGACTCTGTGCTGAGTGCAGAGACTGATGTGGGGCACAATCTCACAACCCTGAGATGAGACCTGAGCTGAAACCAAGAGTTAAATGCTCAACCAACTGGATCACTCAGATGCCCCCAGAAACAGTTTATTTTGGGGGAAACCCAAGCAATCAGAAGTCCTCCCTGCACGCTGGAATGACCATAACTTCAATTTCATCTATATGCATTTCTTCTGCCTTTATTACATCCTATCCCATACCTGCAAACCAAATGCCATCTATTTGGTAAAGTTCTGTCTATCCTTCAAGGCTTCACTGGGTTGCTCAATAACCAGCTCAAGAAATGAAATTGAGGGGCAGTCTAGAGTATTGGAATAAGCAAGGACTTTCAGTTAGCTAGGACTAGGTTCAAACCTTGGTTCAGAGATGTGTGATTTTAGGTAATTCACACTCCTAGACTCAGTTATCTGTGAAAGGGGGGTATCAATACTAACTTCATCATCATCATCATCATCATCATCATCATCATCAAAATGATGTTAATGGTTGTGAGTATTGTCACTGATAATTCTTCCAATGCCTTTACATGTATTATCTCATTTAATTCTCAGAATAATCCTATAACATAGATGCTTTTACTATCCTAATTTCATATGTTTGGAACGTGGAACACAAAGAACATAAACTATTTGATATAAGTATTGAGTAAATATGTAAAATATCCAGTATATAGTAAAATTTCTAGTTCCATCCCCCTTACATATGCAATAGATTGTCAAGGAAATCAAAATAATAAGTATCTGTATAACCAAGAAAAGAAATGTTATGAATGACATTTTGTCCAAATCAAAATGTTACCCACATATATACCAAATTGTCTTAGTTAAAGAATTCACAAATGAACTTATCACATTAGTTTTTAAGCAAATTGATAAAGAGAAGTAAGAGGGATTTGAATTTTGCTCCCATTTTCTTTCATTTTCCTACTTCAAAGCTGAACAGTAATTGGTAAATACTAATCCTTATCAGTTTAACAGTGCTAGTGCTATCTGATACAGTTCATCATAATGGTAATTGCTTTTAGAAACAGCTAATGGCAACATTAAAATATCTCTGCTTTATTCGAATGCTTAAATGTTTCCACATTGATCCAAGAACAAAATACCTTTATGATTATCAATATTAAAAAAAGAAATAGGGAAAGACATTTGCTATTGAAAATGTTTTTTCAAAACATTCTTAAATTCAAGACAATCCCTAATATGTCTAAATAGTTATCCAACCAAGTTTCTTTCCTTCAAATTTAACATCAATCCTTGTACATTCAGGTATGCTTTTTCTGCATAGTATGTAAGATATCAATTTTATAAACTAAATTAGAACTTCTGATACTGCTTGCATACAGAATCTCTACGTATCTTTCAAATATTCTCATGCCCAAGCCTCAGTATTAATCAACTGATATAGAATATCTGGGGGGATATCCTTGACATGGTATTTTGTGAAAAGTTTTTAGTTGATTTTTATGTATAATGATTGATATAAACGGTCAAAGTTAACAACACCCACATGCATTGACATCCATGACAAGGTACTTGTTGGCTTATGCATACCCCTATATCTTGGCTTTAACAAACACAAAGAAACAGTGGATTTCTATAGAGAAATTAGAATACTGATAGGAAAATAGAAGGACCCAGAGACCCAATAGGATAAAAACTGAGAAGATATGTCTGAGAATTTTGAACCCAGGATTCTCTTTTACAACCTTCTGAAATACTTGCCCATTTATTAGAGGAGAGCAACCTTTTTTCTTAGACAATAAGTAAAGACCTCACATGAGACAAATGCCTTACCAAATGATGTTTGTTCTTTTCATAAACCACCTTTCTTACCTCCCTTCAGAGTTTCTAGGCAATACTTAGGATTACAGTATAGACTGAGCAGGGAAACAATTTCCCTACTATGAGGAAATAAGCAGTTTACTCAACACAGGTTACAAGATTTGGTTACTAGATATACCATCAGAAACTAAAAGAAAATGAGAAGAAGTTTAACTAGGATGAGATTATAAGACTGAATATGGAGAGTTTATAGACATGGTTATGCTCTTTTATATCTCAGAATTTAACCTGAAATTGGTCCTAATATAGTGTGAGAATGGCTTCTTAAAGCTTAAAACAGATGATAACATAGAGTAAATATCATGAGATGGTAGATCTACCTTGGTACAGAATTGAGGAAGGTGTTACAAGAGTCAAGACTTTGGGTAAATTAGAATAAATGTGATACATGAGAATAGATAATCCATCAAGTAACTCTGATAACCAAAAGGGCGCAAAATGTATTCCTTTCACTAAGACAGTAAGAACTGCACCAAAGAAAGGGGCACAGTCATCACTGAGAAATTCAGTGCAGGCTGTCTTTTCATACTAAAGTTTGCAGCCGATGCTGCTGTTCTATTAATGTGTCCTTAACGTAAATAAAGATGATGGATTCTTAGAATATTGAGAGGCTGATGGTGGCAAGTAGCCATCAGAGGCAATGTGGCTATAATTACCATAACAGGAAGCAAAGCCAGAATAGTACTTTGGCCTGAAGACTTCTTTGGTGGTTGCTAATGATACATCATGTTCCTAGATGTGAAATAGATGGAAAGCAAACTACAATAATTCATGATTTATATAACAAAAAAATCAAGAATTGGCAAGCATTAGGTTGCTTTTATCCAAATAAAATATAAAAATCATTCACCCCGCTTCCAGATCTGAGTCAGTTCTCATACCCAGTGCCCTTCAATTGAAAAGGAGTCCAAAGTCTCTTGAGAATGGGTTCCATAAAGCTATGGCAAATATAAACAAAAATATGGGCAATAATGAGTACAGTCTATATTTTCAATGAGACTTGTAATAGTTTACAGAGCAACTGCACACAGAAAAATATGAAGATTTTTAAAAGTCTATTGAATATCGAGGAGGGGCAATGTGGTGGAAGAGTAGGCTCCCCAAATCACCTGTCCCCACCAAATTACCTAGATAACCTTCAAATCATCCTGAAAATCTAAAATTCGGCCTGAGATTTAAAGAGAGACCAGCTGGAACGCTACAGTGAGAAGAGTTCACGCTTCTATCAGGCAGGAAGACGGGGAAAAAGAAATGAAACAAAAGGCCTCCAAGGGGGAGGGGCCCCGCGAGGAGCCGGGCTGAGGCCGGGGCGAGTGTCCCCAGGACAGGGAGCCCCGTCCCGGAGGAGCAGGAGCTGCACCAACCTTCCCGGGCGGAAAGAGGCCCGCAGGGAGTTAGAGCAGGACCCAGGAGGGCGGGGATGCCCTCGGGCTCCCGGGGACACTAACAGACACCTGTGCCCCGGGGGGAGGGGGGTGCGCCGAGCTCCCTAAGGGCTGCAGCGCTCGGCAGGACCCGGAGCAGCTCGGAGGGGTCCGGCGGCGGCTCCGCTAGAGGGGGCTGCGGGGCGGGAGCGAATCCAACAGCGCAGGCCCCGGAGCACAGGGCGCCAGGAGGGACACAGCCCAGGATCCCGCCTCCCCCGGGACAGGCAGGGGCCGGGAGGGCCCAGGACACCAAGGACGCTCCTGCCTGGAGCTGAGCAGATCAGCGGCCCCGCCCCGGAGCCTCCAGGCCCTGCAGACGGAGAGCCTCGGAGCTACTGCGGGGGCTGAATCCAGGTTTCCAGAGCTGCCCCCGCCACTGTGGCTGTTCCTCCTGGGGCCTCACGGGGTGAACAACCCCCACTGAGCCCTGCACCAGGCAGGGGCAGAGCAGCTCCCCCAAGTGCTAACACCTGAGAATCAGCACAGCAGGCCCCTCCCCCAGAAGACCAGCTGGACGGACCAGTTCCAAGGGAAGTCAAGGGACTTAAAGAATACGGAAGCAGAAGATACTCCCCCGTGGTTTTTTTTTTTTTTTTTTTCTAATTGCTTCCCCCACCCCTTTTATTTTTTTCACCTTTCTTTTTCTTTCTCTTTTTCTTCTCTTTTTTCCTTTTTTTCTTCTTTTTCTTTTTTCTTTTTCTCTTTTCTTTCATTCTTTCTCTCTTTTTCTCCTTTTCCCAATACAACTTGTTTTTGGCCACTCTGCACTGAGCAAAATGACTAGAAGGAAAACCTCATGTCAAAAGAAAGAATCAGAAACAGTCCTCTCTCCCACAGAGTTACAAAATCTGGATTACAATTCAATGTCAGAAAGCCAATTCAGAAGCACTATTATACAGCTACTGGTGGCTCTAGAAAAAAGCATAAAGGACTCAAGAGACTTCATGACTGCAGAATTTAGAGCTAATCAGGCAGAAATTAAAAATCAATTGAATGAGATGCAATCCAAACTAGAAGTCCTAATGACGAGGGTTAACGAGGTGGAAGAACGAGTGAGTGAGTGACATAGAAGACAAGTTGATGGCAAAGAGGGAAACTGAGGAAAAAAGAGACAAACAATTAAAAGACCATGAAGACAGATTAAGGGAAATAAACGACAGCCTGAGGAAGAAAAATCTACATTTAATTGGAGTTCCCGAGGGCGCCAAAAGGGACAGAGGGCCAGAATATGTATTTGAACAAATCCTAGCTGAAAACTTTCCTAATCTGGGAAGGGAAACAGGCATTCAGATCCAGGAAATAGAGAGATCCACCCCTGAAATTAATAAAAACCTTTCAATACCTCGACATTTAATAGTGAAGCTTGCAAATTCCAAAGATAAAGAGAAGATCCTTAAAGCAGCAAGAGACAAGAAATCCCTGACTTTTATGGGGAGGAACATTAGGGTAACAGCAGACCTCTCCACAGAGACCTGGCAGGCCAGAAAGGGCTGGCAGGATATATTCAGGGTCCTAAATGAAAAGAATATGCAACCAAGAATACTTTATCCAGCAAGGCTCTCATTCAAAATGGAAGGAAAGATAAAGAGCTTCCAAGACAGGCAGGAACTGAAAGAATATGTGACCTCCAAACCAGCTTTGCAAGAAATTTTAAGGGGGACTCTTAAAATTCCCCTTTAAGAAGAAGTTCAGTGGAACAATCCACAAAACAAGGACTGAATAGATATCATGATGACACTAAACTCATATCTGTCAATAGTAACTCTGAACGTGAACGGGCTTAATGACCCCATCAAAAGGCGCACGGTTTCAGACTGGATAAAAAAGCAGGACCCATCTATTTGCTATCTACAAGAGACTCATTTTAGACAGAAGGACACCTACAGCTTGAACATAAAAGGTTACCATTCAAATGGTCCTGAAAAGAAAGCAGGGGTAGCCATCCTTATATCAGATAAACTAAAATTTACCCCGAAAACTGTAGTAAGAGATGAAGAGGGACACTATATTATACTTAAAGGATCTATCCAACAAGAGGACATAACAATCCTCAATATATATGCCTGCCAAATATATAAACCAATTAATAACCAAAGTGAAGAAATACTTAGATAATCATACCCTTATACTTGGTGACTTCAATCTAGCTCTTTCTACCCTCGATAGGTCTTCTAAGCACAACATCTCCAAATAAACGAGAGCTTTAAATGATACACTGGACCAGATGGATTTCACAGGTATCTACAGAACTTTACATCCAAACTCAACTGAATATACATTCTTCTCAAGTGCACATGGAACTTTCTCCAGAATAGACCACATACTGGGTCACAAATCCGGTCTGAACCGATACCAAAAGATTGGGATCATCCCCTGCATATTCTCAGACCATAATGCCTTGAAATTAGAACTAAATCACAACAAGAAGTTTGGAAGGACCTCAAACACGTGGAGGTTAAGGACCATCCTGCTAAAAGATGAAAGGGTCAACCAGGAAATTAAGGAAGAATTAAAAAGATTCATGGAAACTAATGAGAATGAAGATACAACCGTTCAAAATCTTTGGGATGCAGCAAAAGCAGTCCTGAGGGGGAAATACATCACAATACAAGCATCCATTCAAAACTGGAAAGAACTCAAATACAAAAGCTAACCTTACACATAAAGGAGCTAGAGAAAAAACAGCAAATAGATCCTACACCCAGCAGAAGAAGAGAGTTCATTAAAATTCGAGCAGAACTCAACGAAATCGAGACCAGAAGAACTGTGGAACAGATCAACAGAACCAGGAGTTGGTTCTTTGAAAGAATTAATAAGATGGATAAACCATTAGCCAACCTTATTAAAAAGAAGAGAGAGAAGACTCAAATTAATAAAATCATGAATGAGAAAGGAGAGATCACTACCAACACCAAGGAAATACAAACGATTTTAAAAACATATTATGAACAGCTATACGCCAATAAATTAGGCAATCTAGAAGAAATGGACACATTCCTGGAAAGCCACAAACTACCAAAACTGGAACAGGAAGAAATAGAAAACCTGAACAGGCCAATAACCAGGGAGGAAATTGAAGCGGTCATCAAAAACCTCCCAAGACACAAGAGTCCAGGGCCAGATGGCTTTCCAGGAGAATTCTATCAAACGTTTAAAGAAGAAATCATACCTATTCTACTAAAGCTGTTTGGAAAGATAGAAAGAGATGGAGTACTTCCAAATTCATTCTATGAGGCCAGCATCACCTTAATTCCAAAACCAAAGACCCCACCAAAAAGGAGAATTACAGACCAATATCCCTGATGAACATGGATGCAAAAATTCTCAACAAGATACTAGCCAATAGGATCCAACAACACATTAAGAAAATTATTCACCATGACCAAGTAGGATTTATCCCCCGGGACACAAGGATGGTTCAACACTTGTAAAACAATCAATGTGATTCGTCATATCAGCAAGAGAAAAACCAAGAACCATATGATCCTCTCATTAGATGCAGAGAAAGCATTTGACAAAATACAGCATCCATTCCTGATCAAAACTCTTCAGAGTGTAGGGATAGAGGGAACTTTCCTCGACATCTTAAAAGCCATCTACGAAAAGCCCACAGCAAATATCATTCTCAATGGGGAAGCACTGGGAGCCTTTCCCCTAAGATCAGGAACAAGACAGGGATGTCCACTCTCACCACTGCTGTTCAACATAGTATTGGAAGTCCTAGCCTCAGCAATCAGACAACAAAAAGACATTAAAGGCATTCAAATTGGCAAAGAAGGAGTCAAACTCTCCCTCTCAGCCAATGACATGATACTCTACATAGAAAACCCAAAAGCCTCCACCCCAAGATTGCTAGAACTCATACAGCAATTTGGTAGCGTGGCAGGATACAAAATCAATGCCCAGAAATCAATGGCATTTCTATACACTAACAATGAGACTGAAGAAAGAGAAATTAAGGAGTCAATCCAATTTACAATTGCACCCAAAAGCATAAGATACCTAGGAATAAACCTAACCGAAGAGGTAAAGGATCTATACCCTCAAAACTATAGAACACTTCTGGAAGAAATTGAGGAAGACACAAAGAGATGGAAAAATATTCCATGCTCATGGATTGGCAGAATTAATATTGTGAAAATGTCAATGTTACCCAGGGCAATTTACACGTTTAATGCAATCCCTATCAAAATACCATGGACTTTCTTCAGAGAGTTAGAACAAATTATTTTAAGATTTGTGGGGAATCAGAAAAGACCCCGAATAGCCAGGGGAATTTTAAAAAAGAAAACCATAGCTGGGGGCATCACAATGCCAGATTTCAGGTTGTACTACAAAGCTGTGGTCATCAAGACAGTGTGGTACTGGCACAAAAACAGACACATAGATCAATGAAACAGAATAGAGAACCCAGAAGTGGACCCTGAACTTTATGGTCAACTAATATTCGATAAAGGAGGAAAGACTATCCATTGGAAGAAAGTCTCTTCAATAAATGGTGCTGGGAAAATTGGACATCCACATGCAGAAGAATGAAACTAGACCACTCTCTTGCACCATACATAAAGATAAACTCAAAATGGATGAAAGATCTAAATGTGAAACAAGATTCCATCAAAATCCTAGAGGAGAACACAGGCCACACCCTTTTTGAACTAGGCCACAGTAACTTCTTGCAAGATACATCCACACATCCACGAACGCAAAAGAAACAAAAGCAAAAAGAACTATTGGGACTTCATCAAGGTAAGAAGCTTTTGCACAGCAAAGGATACAGTCAACAAAACTAAAAGACAACCTACAGAATGGGAGAAGATATTTGCAAATGACGTATCAGATAAAGGGCTAGTCTCCAAAATCTATAAAGAACTTATTAAACTCAACACCAAAGAAATAAACAATCCAATCATGAAATGGGCAAAAGACATGAAGAGAAATCTCACAGAGGAAGACATAGACAAGGCCAATAAGCACATGAGAAAATGCTCTGCATCCCTTGTCATCAGGGAAATACAAATCAAAACCACAATGAGATCCCACCTCACACCAGTGAGAATGGGGAAAATTAACAAGGCAGGAAACCACAAATGTTAGAGAGGATGCGGAGAAAGGGGAACCCTCTTACACTGTTGGTGGGAATGTGAACTGGTGCAGCCACTCTGGAAAACTGTGTGGAGGTTCCTCAAAGAGTTAAAAATAGACCTGCCCTACGACCCAGCAATTGCACTGTTGGGGATTTACCCCAAAGATTCAGATGCAATGAAATGCTGGGACACCTGCACCCAGATGTTTCTAGCAGCAATGTCCACAATAGCCAAACTGTGGAAGGAGCCTCGGTGTCCATCGAAAGATGAATGGATAAAGAAGATGTGGTTTATGTATACAATGGAATATTACTCAGCCATTAGAAACGACAAATACCCACCATTTGCTTCAACGTGGATGGAACTGGAGGATATTATGCTGAGTTAAGTAAGTCAATCGGAGAAGGACAAACATTATATGTTCTCATTCATTTGGGGAATATAAATAATAGTGAAAGGGAATATAAGGGAAGGGAGAAGAAATGTGTGGGGAATATCAGAAATGGAGACAGAACATAAAGACTCCTAACTCTGGGAAATGAACTAGGGGTGGTGGAAGGGGAGGAGGGTGGGGGTGGGGGTGAATGGGTGACGGGCACTGAGGGGGACACTTAACGGGATGAGCACTGGGTGTTATTCTGTATGTTGGTAAATTGAACACCAATAAAAAATTAATTTATTAAAAAAAGTCTATTGAATATCAACACTGACTATGAGAACAAGAGAACATAGTTTTCAGGTTAGAGTGTGTCTTATGGAGATCAGGTAATAATTGAAATCCTGACCCAAATATATCTCACAATATTACAAATTGGCCTGTAGACTTATATTGTGGACATTTTTCTGGTTCTTTAAGTCAAAATTGGGAAAGATAGTTACCAGATGACATATATCTCGTATCTGTTCTAATATCTGTGGATTAACAGCTATGATAATAGAAAGGGTCAAAGAGAAGTAAGTTCATAAAACCCCCCTTGTTCAGAAAAAATATTAAGTCAAAACAGTATGGTTTCCAGATGCAATTTCAGATATAAATTGAAACTCTAAAGATGCATAGGATTCTGGGGTAGTGATCCCATTCATACATTCTTTCAATTCAACTATACATTTCATTTGTTGTTCTTTCAGCATAATGATTTGGATTGAAGTGAGTGACAACTAACTACCATAAACCAAAATCAACTCTACTTCTACAGTTTTCTATTTCAGCAAATCACCATAACCAATATTCTTGCAAGCCAAACATCTAACAGTATCTATGAGATCTCAATCTATCCAATTCCCAAGGAAGTCCTTTTAAATTTACCTCCAGATTACTGTCAAATCTGTCTTCACCTATTTCCACTGCTCTTAACTTAATTAAAACTATCCCCATCTTTCATCTAGAAAACTATATCAACCTCTGAACTCATCTTTCTATATTCATTTTGCCTCCTTCCAGTGATCTTTTCTAAATGAAAACTCAATTACATTTCTCATTACTAAAATTTGTTTTCAAAGACCTACTCTTACTCTTAGAAGAAAAATCAAAGTACTCAAAAATTCTTTTTACCTCCCTGTCTAACCTCAATTTATGACAATAAATACCTTGCTATTTCTATTTCATAACCTTGGACTTTTCACTTTTCAAATCCATCATTATCCGTACGGCACATTTTTTTGTTTGTTTGCTTGTTTGTTTTTTGTTTACAGAGACATCTCCTCCCACTTCCCCAAGTCAACTTCAACTCATCCTTCTTATTTTATTTCACTTCTTCCCTCTCAGAAAAGCCTTCTTTGATAGTAGCACCCTATAGTAGGCATAACATATGGTAAACATTCAATAAATATTTGTTGAATAGACTCATACCAGAAGACAGGAAGCAAAAGACTACCTGCCAAACCTGAGGCTAGAAATAAAAGAAAAAGCTAGACATTTCCTGAACATCCTTTGAGACAAGGATCCCACCACTAATGCAAAGTTGTCGAATTAAAAAAAAAAAATCAAGCTCTGACCAAATATATACTGCTCAAAAAGGATTAAGTAAGCACTCGGAGATAGATGCTAAATTTCTGCAGTTTCCCTCTCAAGATGAGATAAATTTTTGAGGGGAACATACATTCTTCCTTTTAATAATAATTATGATGATTATAAGCCTCATCTGTTAGGGTGTTCTTGACTAAAAAGTAACTCAAAACCCAACTAATATAGTTTAAACTGGAGGAAGATCTCACAAGGCAAAAATTCTGGAATTAAGGAGTATCACAATTAATATAGTTGTTTTGCAATATCAAGCCCCAGAATTTTTTCCATCTTTCATTCTACTTTCTCCATGAAGTTGGCTTTTTGCCCCATCAGATAACACCAGGAGATCAAGACTCATATATTTATATAATAGCATACAAAGGTGGAAAAAGGAAAACTCTTGCTTTTTTCCTTACTTGGGAGCAAGAAAGAACTTTTAAGCAGCCTCTCTATCACTCTGGCTTATTGATCAGAATCGTGTCACAAGTCCATTGCTGAACTAATCTCTAGAGAACAGAATCATTGCAATTGGCTAAGACTAATTGAGCTTCACTACTAGGGGTGAAGAAAGGTCCTGAAGCATATGGCCTACTGTCAACTGAACAAAATGAACATTATTTTATCCAGGAAAGGGGTAATTGACAGTGAACACTGTCCAACACCCTGTCATTTAGTAAGGAACCCCTAGGAACCTATCATTCAAATGTTTTTAATGTGCATATTTTATAGTTTTAACAATAACCCAAAAAAGTTGGTGTGATTTTTACAGATGAAAATGTTAAAACCAAAAGGTTGATTACTAGTACACAAGGTAATATAATTAATGACATGGCCAAAGTCTGACTGACTTAAAAATCTGTTGTTATATTATATACACATTATGATTCCAATAATAAATAAAATTCTAATAATTGTCCACTAAAATATTCAATTTCAAATGCTCCATATTTCCTATTCAATAATCAGTATCTCCTAAAGTTTCCAACAAAAAGATAGATGCTGGTAAATATATATTGAATTTCTATATTAGCCATATAACAGTAAGTTGTTTAATTTATAACAGGCAAATTATTTAACCTCTCTATGTCTTATTTTCCTTATCTATAACATAGTTTATCTTCTTGGTCATAGGTTTATTATAAAAATATAAATGAGCCTGGCACAGAATAACAGCTTAATATACATTAGCTAATATTCCCAGCTCAAAACTGATGCCTGTTAGGTATTAAGCAGTGTTAGGCAGTAAACAAAAACAAAACAAAATAAAAACAGAATTATCTTTTTTTTCCTTTACCTTGCTTGCTGGCTTTTCAAATGTGTTCTTTGAAGTTTTCATTCATAAGAACAACCTTTTATAGGATTAATGTAATAATGATATTTAAATGGCCCCACTCTTTTGCCAGCTTTATTTAGGTAGTATTGACACACTACTCTCTTAAAAAACATTCAAGTATATAATACAGTACTGTTGATCATAGTCATTATGATGTAATTAGATTTCCAGAACTTATTCCTCTAAGAGCTGAAAGTTTATACCCTTTGACCAACCATTCCCCATTTTCCCCATCCCCAGCTCCTGGCAATCATTATTCTACTCTATTTATTTCTGATTTCACCTTTTTTTAGACTCTGCCTGTAAGCGGTATCATATAGTATTTGTCTTTCTCTGTCTGATTTATTTCACTTCACATAATACCCTCAAAGTCCATCCATGTTGTCACAAAAGGCAGAATTTCCTTCTTTTGTATGGCTGAATAATACTCCATTATATATGTATATTTTCTTTATCTTTTCATCCATGATAGGAACTTAGATAGTTTCTATATCTTAGCAATTGCAAATGATGCTGCAATGAACATGAGGGAACTGATGTCTCTTCAAGATTTTGTTTTCATTTTCTTTAGATATATACCTGTAAGTGGGATTGATGGGTCATGTGGCAGGTGTCAGCCTGGTGCTGAAACGGGCATCTCTGAGGTCCAACATGAAGCTAGGAATTCACTTTTATTCTCCTCTCCCGAGGAGATGGAGAGCTGAGCTGCTTCCTCCTTGCTGAACAATTGGGGCTTGGTGGGTTAA
Source organism: Vulpes vulpes (assembly GCF_048418805.1). Lineage (NCBI taxonomy): Eukaryota > Metazoa > Chordata > Mammalia > Carnivora > Canidae > Vulpes > Vulpes vulpes. The sequence continues at coordinate 53,262,778 of NC_132792.1, read as the reverse complement.
TGGGAATAGTGTGAAGCTATCTTTCCTACCCTCCTCATTGCATCCTTTCTTATTTTTGTATTTCACCCCAGATGCTGGAGTCCATCACCTGGAATCCTTGGCTTTTGTGAAGATATTTTTGTAAACAGATAGCTATTCAAATTGATGTTTCTGGCAGGTGAGAGGGTGCAGGTGGATTCCTAGGCCATCAGTTTTCTGCCCATACCTTTACATAGGCCTCATTCTGAAAGCTGAGAACAAAGTTGGCAGCTACGAAACAAGCTCCTTCCCATCACTTAACCAAACCCTAGCAGTTTATTTCCACTTCTAGCACTTCCTTCGCCTAGAAATATGAATGTTCCATAAGGATGCACTCAATTTGTTTGTGTTGTTTTATGACACCATTAGTCATTCAGCTGTCTTTAGCCATTTCCTTATTTTCCTACTGACCCATTACTCAAACCACCAAAACTCATTTCTCCCACTTTGTTCCTCATTGTTTCTTCTATTCTTTTAATACATTCCAGACCCACATTTTCTGTGTTCTCTGAATATACAGTAACAGCTTGAATTCCAACCACAAAGACAATAGCAAACTTTCAAATGGACAAAGAAAAAATCCCCACAGTTGTGTCTTGTTTACTGACTTTATACTTTGAATGGACTCTGTAGGGGATTATTTCTATAAATCCATTGCATAAAATATCGAGTTTTAAGGTCACTAAACACTATGATTGACCGTAGATAAACTGAACGAGACATGTACTTTGTTTTTCTTGCCTTTTAGATCCAATATTTTTCAGTACTACTGTCAACCAACTATTGTCCTCACTTATGTATCTCACTGCTTCAAAGGGCCCTTCACCATAGCATACCACAAGCCTTTATTGAATGTTGTGTATCTATCTGTGGCCAGTGGCAGGACTACGATATCACAATTGGCAATATGCATGTAATTTATCAAAAATTACTGGTTGGGGCTGCCCCGGTGGCACAGCGGTTTAGCGCCACCTGCAGCCTGGGGTGTGATCCTGGAGACCCAGGATTGAGTCCCATGTCGGGCTCCCTGCATGGAGCCTGCTTCTCCCTCTGCCTGTGTCTCTGCCTCTCTCTCTCTCTCTCTCTCTCTCTCTCTCTCTCACTCTCTCTGAATAAATAAAATATTTGAAAACAAAACAAAACAAAAATTACTGGTTGTATCTCATTTAATCCCTACTATCTGAATAAGACAAGTCAAAGAAATTAGGCCAATTAAATCAAGTTTATCCACAGGTTCTTGTGGTATCTTCCTAGACGTTATTTTAATTTTAAGAGGTGGTCTTTAGAAAATTTAAGTGCCTAGGGTGCTTCAGTGGCTCAGTCGGTTGAGCATCTGCCTTCAGACCAGATCAGGATCTCAGGACACTGGGATGGAGCCCTGAGTCAGGCTCCCTGCTTAGCAGGAAGTCTGCTTCTCTCTTTCCCTCTGCCCCTTCCCCTGCTTGTGCTCTCTCTCTCTCTTTCTCAAATAAATAAAATATTTTTAAAAATTTGAACACAAGAAATTTTAAGTACTCTATTCTAGTCACTCAGGATCATATAAGATGGGAAAGATAGGATAGTCTTTGGTACTCATATCTAGAAGCAGGGCCTGGAAATTTGCCATGTTCTTATTGATTATAAAATTGTATAACCATCACTATGCTACAGATGTGAGTGTGAAATTAGCACAAATCATATTGTAGGATTATGTGGATGAGAAATATAATAAAACACAAACTCAATAAGGTAAATCTGGGAAGTAGATTCATGTAATAAGCACACTATGAAGGCTCAAACACAAGTTGTATCTTTTGACAATGTTAGCTTTGTTCAAATAAAGCAAAGTTAATCACAATTATGAAGCAGGTTCAGGATTCCAAAGTCAGTGACATTTCACCATATGATTAAACTTGGCTTCTTACACAGCACACAGAGCAGAACATAAGACAAGCCACACAACAGCAAGATAGCAGAGGGCGTACGAAGTTAAGGAACCAAAAGTGAAGTCAGTCTGTGGGCGTGCAGTTGAGATAAGGCCTCAGTCCAGTCTGGGTCAGCTCTTGGTACTTACTGCTTATTACATTCAAGCAGTGAAGGATCTCAGTTCTGTTCAGAAATCAGTCAGAGCCTTCCGTGGCTGCTGCCTTTTTTAAGTGGTCAGACATAGAGGGGTCATGTCTGAAGAGTCTGACAGTTTGCTGCAAAAATCCTCTCCTTTTTAAAGGGATTTAATCGATGTTGGGCCCCCACACACCTCCTCTGGTTCTGTTTGTTATCAGTTCTGGGATGCCAGCTGGTCCTGACGATATCTCCTAGCTGCAGTACCTCAACTGCTTGCATCATTGCTTGACACAGACAGCTGCCTGACACAGGCTCCTGCTTGACAGGAGACATTCTATTTTGCTCTCTATGATTCCCTCTTCAGAAAATGAAAAGTTGTGTTGGGACCTGCTGACTATGCCATTATTTTTAGGGAAATTAATAATTTAAAGCTATGTTAACAGGGTAAATTGATCTTCAACACCTTCAACACAAGGACACAATAATGTCCTTGATCTTCAACAAGGACATTATTTACACGTTAAAGGTAAGTTATTATAAAGAGACACAACAGAAATTTCTAGAGTCCTGATAATATTCTGTGAAGTCACACTGATCTGTACTTTATAACTTGTATGTCTGTATGCATGTGTATGTGTGTATATATATATGAAGATATTTTTCCATGTCAAAAGCTTTTTTATTTTTTTAAAGATTTTTATTTATTTATTCATGAGAGACACAGAGAGAGAGACAGAGACATAGGCAGAGGGAGAACCAGGCTCCCTGCAGGGAGCCCAATGTGAGACTCAATCCCAGGACTGCGGGATCATGCCCTGAGCCAAAGGCAGATGCTCAACCACTGAGCCACCCAGGTGTCCCTTAAAAGATTTTTAAAAATGTGACAAGAATTTTGAAGTGATGTCTTGCTTTTTGTCTCTTTTCCATGAAATTTTGGCTTATTCATTCTAACTCCATATTCTTTTTAGACTCTATTTTCAACCTGGGATGTTTTGTTCTGGGGTTTTTCTTTTTTTTTTTTTTTTTTTTTTTTTTTTTTTAGTTTATCCAATTCTGAGTAGGCAATAACCTGGTTTAGCAGGTTTACCAAATGGAAAAATCAATAAAATACACACTAGTAAATCTGCCCAGACAAGATAAATTCATAAACCATCACAGCCTCTCTGCCACATGAGGCAGCCCTAATATGGATCAGTGATAAGAACCACTTACACCTGAATGCAATAAAAACGTTTTTACTGACCCTCAACTGTTCAAGGTCATTCTACTTTTTCCAATATAAGTAAGGGTAAAAACTAAAAGTCAGACAAACTCATAGGAATTGAGAATTTCAACACACTTAAGAAATAATTAATTTCAGCTCTTTCGTTTCATAAGTAAATAAACAGTAACCAAGAAATTAAGTGACTTGCTCAATTCTGCCAAATAATTAGTGATAGAAATGAAATCAAACCTCAAGTCTCTTGATTTCCACATCAGTACATTTTATGTCTCTAAGCTTCAAGAAAACCTCTTTTATAATCAATCAATGTTTGTGTGTGTGTGTACTTCTTGGCCTGTCCTTAGGTTTTTCATGCACTCACAACAGATTCCTCTTTAATAATAAAAAGCTTCATTGCCATATAATTATCTTACTAATCACTCTTGAAAGAACTCCTATAAAATTGCTATAGAGCCATTTTAGCCATTCAAATGTGCACACCTCTGACTAGTAAATAGCTGTTTTAATCATGTATTTTATTCATTTACTAAACATTATTGAGAACTTAATCTATGTTAAATACCACAATCAATGCTTGGTATTCAGATATAAACAGAGAAGTGGTATTTGCCCTTGTATACTATAGGTCAAGTGAGAGAAATGGATAGTAAAATAATTATCATAAAAATAAATACAGGTAATAAAGAGCCTGACTCAATTTTTTATGTTGGATTGTTGACAACTTTCAAAATGTACCACTTTCTTTTTCCTTTATTCCCCACATCTGGGCAAGCAAATAAGAAAGCCCCACTGCTTCCTCCTTTCTTAATATTATCTCTATCTATCTCTAAATCTTTCTACCCATCTATACGAAAAATGTCAACAAGAAAAATGGATTTTATTTTAGCAACCACTCAATTATTTCAGAATTCTTATTGAGTATCTCCTCTGTGCTGGAGACAGTACTACGTACTGACAATTAAACGGTAAACAATACAGACATAGCCCCACCCTTACATTCATTTCCACACGTTTCCCAGATTTATGCTTATATACATTAGAAAATTCAAGTAGTTTTTTTGGAGTGTAGCTCACCTCCTCATGAGTCACACTTCATACCTCACTTTTAGGAACCTGTTGGGACTTGAGTCTAGTGTTAAAAAACAAAATTCAGCTGAGTAAATTTAAAGATCTAATTGGCTCTAAATTATTCATGGGGCAGCATCCCACTGAGAAAGTTGAGGGGACCTCTACGGAGCTGTACAAAATGGAAGGCTTCTATAGGCAGAAATGGGGAGGAGGAAAATGTTATTAGAAAAAGAAAAGACATTAAAAAAAAGAGAAGAAAGAAGAAAGAAAGAAAGAAAGAAAGAAAGAAAGAAAGAAAGAAAGAAAGAAAGAAAGAAAGAAAGAAAGAAGGAAGGAAGGAAGGAAGGAAGGAAGGAAGGAAGGAAGGAAGGAAGAAAGAAAGAAAGAAAGAAAGAAAGAAAGAAAGAAAGAAAGAAAGAAAAGAAAGAAAAAGGAGATCCCTGGGTGGCTCAGCGGTTTAGTGCTGCCTTCGGCCCAGGGCGTGATCCTGGAGTCCCAGGATCGAGTCCCACGTCGGGCTCCCCACATGGAGCCTGTTTCTCCCTCTCCCTGTGTCTCTGCCTCTCTGACTGTCTCTTTCTCTTACTCTCTCTCTCTCTCTCTCTCTGTCTCTCTCATGAATAAATAAATAAATAAATAAAATCTTAAAAAAAATAAAAAAGATAGGGGACGCCTGGGTGGCTCAGTGGTTGAGCATCTGCCTTTGGCTCAGGGTGTGATCCCTGGGTCTGTGGATCGAGTCCCGCATCAGGCTCCTTGTGAGGAGCCTGCTTCTCCCTCTGCCTATGTTTCTGCCTCTCTCTGTGTGTCTGTCATGAATAAATAGATGAAGTCTTAAAAGGAAAAAGACAGGATTATTTCAGGTCAGGTCACCTTCCTTTGGAGAAAAAGGATGCTATTATGCAGATTATTTTACTAATTTGATCAGGAAATTTCAAACTGGTTAAAGGTCACATTCCTACAATTAAGTCTTGGTTTGCCATCCGAGGAGCAAGTGATTCCATTTTGGGCCCTTTTTTTTCTTTTTCTTTCTTTTTTAATATTAGTTACAGACCTAAAAGCATAAAGGGATGGTATGGGTAGATCCTGAAGAGAATCAGCATTATTTTGCATGGCAACTGCCTCAAGGGAGGATATTACTGTTTCCTCAGGCAATGCAGAATTAATCCCCTCAAACAGAAAAGTCCCCTGCTACTGGGGATGGGGAGACCTCTTCCACAGGCAAAGACTACCCATCATAATTTAGGATTCAATGTCCCCAGCTTCATCACAGTCCTCCCACATATCTTCAACACAATTTATAGATACCATATTCCCCCAATCAATGCCCTCACTTTAACAGTAGGCACTCTAGAAGTGGAAGCTCAGGTTGCATTGTAATTGCAATCACAATTGCCAATCACAAGATGAGATTCTGCATCTGGTTTTCAGCAAAGTCAGTCCTGTGATTACAAAAGATAAGACTCTGCCTCAGAGTACACAAGGAAGCTCTTAGGTCATCGCTGTGGCTTAAATTGGGAATTTGAATAACGAACTTTTCCAGAGGCTTTAGGAACAACCAATGTCACTATTTTTCTTAGTTTTCCACAATGCTCAGAAGTAATAATATGGAGTTACTTACATAGTTCCTTGCTTCTCAAAGTGGTGGATCACTAGTAATCCATGCAGTTATTTTGCATATCTCTAAATAGTTTAAGCCATGGATTATTGGTGCTCTTCTGGAAATGGAATTATTAGTTATAATGGAGTCTGATTAGTTATAATGGAGTCTGATTAGATCTTTAAATCTAATCAGATTAGAAATAAGCCAATTCCAAAAACTCCAGAACCAATTCAGAAAATTCATCCTTAAAATTCCATTCTTCTAGAACCACTCGTCATAACAAAATCTGTATTAGTCAAAATTCTCCAGAGGAACAGAACCAATAAGATATTGGTATGTACAGCTAGATAGGTGTATAATATAAATAATATAAATATATGTAATATAAATATAAATGTATGTAAATCATGACTCACATGATTAGGATATTGTGAAGACTGAGAGGTTCCACAATCTGCTGTCTGCTACAAACTGGAGGCCTAGGAAAGCCAGTATTGTAATTCCAATCCAAACCCAAAGGCCTGAGAACCAGGAGTGCCAATGGTATTAGTCCCATCCTGAGTCCAAAGACCTGAGAATCAGGAACACAGATGTTTGAGGCCACGAGAAGATGGATGTCCCAGTTCAAGCAGAGTACATTTGTATACTTCCTCTGCCTTTTTGTCCTATTCAGGCCCTTAATGAATTGGATTATGCCTGCCCACAGTGATAAGACCACTTTTTTACTCAGGCTACTGATTTAAATGATAAGCTTCTAGAAACATTGTCAACAGACATACCTAGAAATAATGTTCTACCAGCTACCTGGGCATCCCTTAGATCAATCAAATTAATCACCACTTGTAAATACTTGAAAAATTATAAAAAGCATAATGAACAGAACTGCCTACTCAGCGGAGGTTGACAGCTAAATAAAATATGCTAGAAGATATCTAGGTTTCTGAGAACCTCAACAATAATAAAGTCTTAGAGTAGTCAAGACAGTGAAAGCAATATTGCAAAGTTCAATATTATTCTTAACTTTTAAAAAACTACATTAGTATCTAGGGGTGCCTGCCTGGCTCAGTGTGTGGAGTATGAGATTCTTGATCTCAGGGTGGTGAGTTCGAGCCCATATTGGGTTAGAAATTAATAGCCAGGCATTCATTTTGAAATAATGTTGTAGACAACTGTAATCAAAATCATTTTCCATATATTTCCAACATTGTGCTTGACCAAATTTTCTTTTTTTTTAAAGATTTTATTTATTTATTCATGAGACACACACACAGAGAGAGAGAGAGAGAGAGAGAGGAACAGACACAGGCAGAGGGAGAAGCAGGCTCTATGCAGGGAGCCTGATGTGGGACTCGATCCCCGGTCTCCAGGATCACACCCTGGGCTGAGCTAAACCACTGAGCCACCTGGGCTGCCCCCAATTTTCTCAAAAAAAATGGCATTTATAATAAATTTACAAATATAATTTTTCTAACAGATTGTAATATTATCTGCATACTAAAATTTGAAATGTAAATTAAAAGAAAATTCAGTGCTATGTCTCCTTTATTCTATTTTTTAAATATTTTGTTTATTTATTCAAGAGAGACTCAGAGAGAGAGGCAGAGACATAGGCAGAGGGAGAAGCAGACTCCCTGCAGGGACCCCCATATGGGACTCGATCCCAGGACCCTGGGATCATGACATGAGCTGAAGGCAGATGCTCAACCACTGAGCTACCCAGGTGTCCCTCCTTTATTCTTTCCATTGTTTTTCCTTCTTTAATCCTAGAAATATATTTTCTATATATTTGTGAAATATATACACGTTAACTGTTCCTTCTGAAAAAACTAGTGGCTAACCATTAAATGCAGCGTATCTATAAACCACAGTATATTTGAGAAAAACCAATATTAGCAAAATCATTCTATTACTAAATAAATATCTAACTCTTTGTGGGTATATTACCTTTCTTTGTGTGTCTTTGAAAGACTCATTAATAAAAAGGCAATAAAATTTTGCAGACCTATTTTACAAGATCAAGAAGTATTTAAATTACAATGAAACTACTGACAATTAAAGGACATAATAAAAGTTTGATAAAAATTTTGAGCTCTGCTTTCTTTTGATTCAACTAAGATTTATTTAATTGTTTGTGGTATTTTTATCTTTGTTGGTCCAGTGAATTCATCAGAGGAACAATAAACAAGACATTTTATCATGTATTTATCAAGACAGTAATGAGTTCCCTTATTGCTCAGGACATAAATTATGTGTCTTGTAAAAGATTCATTGACAAATGTATGTTAGCTTTTCTGCTTTATTGACATGTTTTTAAATGTAAAGCAAAGGTTGTTCTCTAAAATCTATATTTTGATTTGACAAGGAAGAATAAGCTCCATTAAGTTAAAATTTAAAGTTATTTTCAATGGTTTTAAGGTAAGTTCTATCCACCTAAATAATAAGATGGCAGCCCATTAGAATAGGTGGAAATAAAATATATCTAAACATTCACAATTAAATCAAACATATATTTATACAAATAAGCATATTTTGAAATAGCACAATAAAGATAGATAAAAGATGGTAAAGTTTGTCTATTATAATACTGTAATTTTTCTTTTCTTTTTTTTAAAGATTTTATTTATTTATTTGAGACAAACATAAAGATAGTGAGAGAGAGCACAAGATAGGGGCAAAATGAGAAGGAGAAGCAGGCTTCCTGCAGAGCAGGGAGCCCAAACTAAGACTTGATCCAAGAACCTTAGGATCATGACCTGAGTCAAAAGCAGATGCTTCCCAGATTGAGCCACCCAGGTGCCCCTTCTTCCTTCTTTTTTTTGTTTTTTTTTTTTTTTTTTTTTCGGTTCAGATTTTATTTTAAGTAACCTCTACACCCAGTGTGGAGCTTGAACTTACAATTTTATTTTCTTTTAATAATTTTATATTGAATAGGAAAATGCTTTAGTGCTTGTGAAAAAGCAAGTCAATACGAGAAAAAAATCTTGTAATATAAATTATAATATAAACCCCCAGTATGATAATATAAATAATAATATAAACAAAACTCACGTAAATTTAACCTTGCACAAATATAATCATGTACAGTCTGCCTAATGCCAAAGGAAAAAAATTAATGATAAGAAATTGAATAAACAAGAATTTAAATCCATCAGGTCATGTTGATAAACATCCCTTGGGTAGAACAATAAAGTTGTTTTAGCGTCATTTACATCCATGGTTATAAGCATCCCAACCTTAAAAGATTGGTGATTAAAATATGCAGTGCATAGGGCACCTGGGTGGCTCAGTCAGTTAAGCATCTGACTTGGACTCAGGTCATGATCCTGAGTTCTGGGATGGAGTCCTGCATCAAGTCCTGCTTTGGTCTCCTTACTCAACGAGGAGTCTGCTTTTCCCTCCCGCTCTGCCCCTCTGCTCCCCGCTTGTCCTCAAATAAATAAATAAAATCTTTAAAATAAATAAAGCTCCTTAAAATGTAATAAAACAGTATAAATAATTTTAGTGGTATGGAAAATGCAAAATATCAGCTGAAAACTTGGAAAAATTATGGAGGCAACATAATCTCATATATTTTAATATACTTCTATATATGAAATTTACCATAACTTTAGCCACAAATTATAGAAACCTCAATTCAAACTATCTGAGGTTATAAGGAAACTATTTCTTTTACTTAAGGGGAAATTCAGAAATATGGCAGACTTCTGATTCAATTGACATACTGGGTTAACAATGTGATCAAACCATGTAGTTCTTTCCATTTGTCACTCTGACACTCAGCTAGTCATTGTCTGATGACTGTCAGCTCCATTCCTACCTCAGTACTCTCCTCTATGTCACAAGGGGCTCGATGCATCAAACTACATTTCCAAGGTATACATGTCAGTGCAAACTAGTGGGAGATTGTAAAATGGGAAGAGAAAGAAACTGTTTTGTTTCTTCTGGTGACGCTTTTTGATGTAGCAACCTCAGTGAGTGGCATTAGAAGAGAGAAGACCAATGCAGAAAATTTCAAGTTTTATGTAGTTTATGGTCAGTACAGGCTCTTACATTACTGCTCTGTGGCACTAGTACTGCCTTCAGCGAAAGGGATGGCACATGTAGGGACAAGGACTTCAGCCAAAGTGTGAGAGCAGCATTCTTTTCTACCTTTTGTTCCTCCTGCCTTGCTCTTTGCTACTCCAGGACTTTTAAAGGCTTTGTAACTAATTTCCTGCATTAAATCCTCCTCTGTTTGAGAACTCAGTTCCATTTTCCTGACTAGACTCAGACTGATAGAGCCAACTTCAATGATGACTACATTCTTAGGCTGGAGCAAGATGACAACAGCACCAGGCATCAATCCAGGTATGACAATGTTCACAGGAAGGTGTGTGTGTGGGGGGAATCTTTTAGGAGTGAAGATCTCTTCCCCAGAAAACCCACATCCTATAGCCCTGTCACATCTAAGTCTTAAGCTATGTTAGTAAATTAGGCTGCTTATAGCCAACCAAACATAATGTTTCTAAAGATAGACTTGTTTTGTCTCTCACTTAAGCATATAGATAAAGACATATTGAGACTAGTGCAGTGGCTCTGGTCTTGTATAAAACAGAGTCTAGTTCAGTTTTTTACTCCACTATGCTTAGGATGTGCTCTGTTCCTCACAATCCAAAGATGACTCTTCCTCTTTCATACCCATATTGCACCAGGATGGAGGAAGTGAAGAGGAAAGAATAGGATCTTCACTTAAAAGAAATACCAGAACTGCACTTCTGCTTCTGTACTGTTGGCCAGACCATAGGCACATGGACACATCTAACTAAGAGGACTGGCAATAGAAAATATCTTTATTCTGATTATTTCTGCAAGTAGGTAAAAATTAGGAATTCTATTAAGGTATAAGAAGAAAATAGATACAATCTGAAATCTATAAGTCTCAGCCAATCTGCCCATTTGGCCATTCAAATATCAATATGCATCCTTCTTTCTACAAAAAAAGGAACATTTTCACCATCTTCCAGAGGGACAAGCACAATTATTAGTGCATTTAGTAATGGTTCCAGGATCCCTTAGTAATTCAATCCTCTCCTCAAACTGCAAATGTGGTTTCTCACGGACCAGTAATCTATAAACTAAAATTATCTCCTTCCAAATTAAATAATATATAATAAGAGCTTGGAAAAGTTCCATAGCAATTTTTACATCCTGCTGGGCAGCAATAGCAAACATGCTCTTTTCTGTAGGTAAGAAAAATTCCTTCCTTAGCCAACCTGGTAGCTGCTGGTTTTGTTCTCTGCAAAGAATTCTTTGTCCATAATCCTCCATAGTTATATTTGACATGGACTTTAAAGAGAATGGTATCCTTTCAGACTTTTACAGTCCATTTCCTGCTGGTGCAAGTTAGGGACCAGACATTATTTCAAGTCAGGCTTGTGGGTTCTTTGCAAAACAAGCTCCTCAAAAACTTGGTAGAATTGAGGTTTGTTTCCAATCAGCCCCAGGTGTAGGTTACCACAGACAAAATTCTCATCTAGCCAAACTTTTCAAGGTTCTAATATTGCACCAACTGACTTCTGTATTGTGCTCATTGCACTCTATCTGAACTTACACTCTCTGAAGGCCCTATTCAAGTGTGGGTTTAGCTGGTGTTTTAGCCAAGGTCTCTCTCATATCTAACACAGAGCCAAGATTTTTCTTTTGTACAAGTAGTTTATTTGGGAGTGTGTTGGCAGAGAACAGGCAGGAGGTTCTGGATGTTGAATAGGGAAGGAAGGAAAGTGGTTTCAGTATGGGCATGGCAGATGATTGGTTTATGTGTGACTTTCTAAAGAGACTTAAGAAATGATTCTCAAAATTTTTTGGTTGAGGAGACATGAAAGAGCTTTCAGCTACTGGCTCACATCCCCCATTAGCTGAGGATCACCCCAATTTCCCTGAGTTATGAGTACTGAGGGGTGCCACTATGTCCCATGCCAAAGACTTAGAAAAGCCCTGGAGCAGAAAAAAGAGAAATACCCAGTACGATACTCTGAGGTAGACTACTGTCAGGCATAGAATTAATGCCTATATTAAAATCTTTAAAAAATAAATAAATAAATAAATAAATAAATAAATAAATAAATAAATAAATAAATAATAAATATAAATGGAGGATCCTTGGGTGGCTCAATGGTTTAGCACCTGCCTTCGGCCCAGGGCATGATCCTGGAGTTCCAGGATCGGTCCCACAGCAGGCTCCCTGCATGGAGCCTGCTTCTCCCTCTGCCTGTGTCTCTGCCTCTCTCTCTCTTTCTCTATCTCTCTCTCTCTCTGTGTGTGTGTGTGTGTGTGTGTGTCTGTCTCATGAATAAATAAATAAAATCTTAAAAAAAAATTAATGCCAAATAGGACTTTTCCCTATAGCTGTGGCTAGAACCAGAAGTGAAGGAGAGAGGAAGTGGGGCAGTATATATAGGATGTGACTATACAGATTGAAATATATTATCCTTAATCTAATTTTTGCTGCTGGACTGCTTCCCATTGTCTTGCCTTAACTTTTAAAGGAAGATGCTTACAAAAGACTTGAGGTCACAGTCAAATCTCCTTTTGAAAAGATCACAGCCATGTCTTATAACTGCTTCTGCCGTCCCAGGTAAAGAAACAGTTGGATTTTTCTACTTTGCATGGTCCTAACTTATCATACCCTCAATCAGTTTAGATTACAGGCTACAGGTAAATAGTAATATCCCCTTTATCTCCATTTGCAGGTTGGCTAACTCTAGCCTGAGTTCACCTCTCTTTTGAAAAATATACTGAAAGTAGCAAGAAAAACAGCAAAATGATAGCATTCTGAGCATCTTCTTCCATATATGAAATATAGGTTAGGTCAGCCCATGGATGCCCTTCAAAGTACAGGAAGCATTAGTTTTTCCCAATAATTTCCACCCAGCATAGAAAATCTCACTGACTCTCCAGGACACTGCATGGGTTACATTGAGCAGGGCCCCTAGATAATAAAAGAAAAAAAGAGGTCTAATATCTGGAAGAGGAGGAGTGTCTGACACAGAAGATCCAGACGAAATGATTAGTGAGGTTGAAGAGGGTGGTAGCACTGAAGCCATAGGTAGCCAGTGCTCAAAGAGGAAGAGATTGATTGTGTCAAATGCTCTGAACAGGTTGATTAAAATGAGTTCTGAAGACTGACTGTTGGGTGTAGCAGGAAGATGACCATGAGTGACAATGATGGGAAATGTTTTTTTATGAAAGTAGGTCCCTAGGCAACTTGTTTTTCAGAGAGTGCCCATCAATCCCACAGGAACTTTCCACACAGTCTCCATAAAAATAGAAAAATGAGTCCTTGCTTTTTAGCATAATAAAGATGATTTATTTGGAACAAACAGCACTGACTAACAAGATTAGTAAAAAGTAGGCCACTCCTCAAAACTAAAGGCATTATTCACTCAAAATATAATTTTTAAAGTCCCATATATTTAAAATAACACTATTGTTTAGTACAATATTTTTTTATTTATTTATATTTTTTAAGATTTTATTTATTTATTCATGAGAGACAGAGGGGGGGACAGAGACACAGGCAGAGGGAGAAGCAGGCTCCATGCAGGGAGCTGGATGGGGGATTCGATCCTGGGTCTTCCGGGTCATACCCTGGGTAGAAGACGGCACTAAACCATTGAGCCACCCAGGCTGCCCTACAATATTTTTTAAATAAATATTTGCCAATAATGGGAAAAAAGCATCAACTTCTAATTCTTACAATTATAAAATCATTATTTAAATGTCACAGGAACCCAATCAATAATTAGAAAATAAGAGTTTTAGTAATAAATAATGTTAATGATTTTATGAAGAAAGTCAATGAACAACCATGTTCCTAAATTCTTATTTTCTAATTTCCTTAAGTGCCTCAAGGTATTGTGATAGTCACAACCAATTTTTTCACTTCAATTAAAAATAACTATCACTACTCTGTATTTGGAAATGAAAGGGAAATATGTTACTACAAGGAGACTAATCAAAGAACTGTAGCTAAAATTTCTTGTTAGCATTATATATATTTATATAATTACATTTATATAATTACATATATAATAAAAATTATAACAGACTTTGAACAGAAGCTTTAAATAAGCATGATGTAGGCAGTTAGTAGAACTGTCCTACTATATGCAATTGGACTCCTCGCTCTTCTTTATAAAGGGCAGACCAGTTTCTCCAAGGGGAATTTTAAACTCATTAGATATGTGAGATTCATTATAATTAGTTTCATTTAATACCACAAAAAGGACTTGTTCACAGGCTATTTTACTCTCTTCTTCCTCAATAGATGATTAGCTAGCTTCATTTTTAAATGGAAGATATACTCTAGATACTTAAATGTAGGGCATCTCTTCTTTTCAAATCTCAGAAAGAAAGGTGTACTTCAGTTTCCCTATAGAAAGTTCTAGTATTTTGCCCCTCTTTTGAAAGAGGAACTAATCCTGCTTTCCCTATTCTTCTTTGGCTTCCTTCTTTCATCTGCATTGAGCCTCTTTATCCTTTTTCTCAGCCCAAAGGATAATTTGTCTCATTCCAGGCCATTCAAAAATTGTACATTGGGAGGTAAACAAAAACAATTCATCTTTAATTATAAAATAGAACAGCTATGACATTGGTTCCTAAATAGTATAAAATTTTGATCCCTTAGTACATTAAAAAGTCTTAGGGTTCAATGACAGACAATAAACAAAAATGTTTTGGTGAGTCATTTGACATCTTTACTAATAGGTTATTATTCATTATGGTGAATATAAGGCACATATTTGTGTTAAGCAATTAAAGTGAAATAATTGCCTTATTAAGATTAAAATGTAATTATAATACCAACTAATGTTAACTGGTAGCTTTTTAAAGTGCCCAACTAGGGCAGCCCTGGTGGCTCAGTGGGTTTAGTGCTGCCTCCAGCCCAGGGTGCGATCCCAGAGATCCGGGATTGAGTCCCACATCAGGCTCCCTGCATGGAGCCTGCTTCTCCCTCTGCCTGTGTCTCTGCCTCTCTCTCTCTCTCTGTGTCTCTATGAATAAATAAGTAAAATGTTTAAAAAAAATAAAAATAAATAAAGTGCCCAACTAGGTACTTATATGAATTGTTTTTCATTAACTCTGAATATGAAAACTTTATAAATGAAAAAATCAAGGGGCACCTGAGTGGCTCAGTGGTTGAGCATCTGCCTTTGGTCCTGGGGTCCTGGGATTGAGTCCAGCATCAGGCTCCCTGGAAGGAGCCTGCTTCTCCCTCTGCCTACATCTCTGCCTCTCTCTGTGTCTTTCATGAATAAATAAATAAAATCTTAAAAATAAATAAATAAATAAACAAATGAAGAAATCAAGACTAAGAATTGCAAGCTTGGGAATCCAACGGATCTTGATCAATCAATAAGGGATTGGCAACACTGAAGTTCCATGTGGTGCACAAGGCTCTAATCAACAGTGGACCAGCATCATACAATTGATATGTAAGACAAGTGTCTATGGCTACCAAATGTGGCATCAAGAATCAATAATAGAGGGATGCCTGGGTGGCTCAGTGGGTGAGCGTCTGCCTTTGGCTCAGGGCATGATCCCAGAGTCTCATGATTGAGTCCTACATCAGGCTTCCTATGTCTCTGCCTCTCTCTCTCTCTCTCTGTCTTTCTCTCTCTCTCTCTGTCTCATGAATAAATAAATAAAATCCTTAAAAAAAAAGAATCAATAACAGAAAGGAACTAATCAGAGTCCATTCTTGTCACACTTAGATGGGGACTGTTACCTCCTTGAGCTGCATAAAACCCAGAGTTTTAAGATCATTTATAGGAGAGGGTTTCCACAAGAAGGTAATATTGGTATGTGTGGTAATCTGGCAACAGGAGCTTGAAATCATCTTAATGTAATGAAAACAAAATATTTGTTTTAGTATTTCTTCCTCAAGTTAGTGAAGAGTTCAGAAAACTTACCATATAATGCTCTCACTGGTTCCATTCTTTACAACTTTTGCTAAATTCTGATACAAAAGAAAAAGTATATGTCCATCTACATTTCTTTATTTACAAGTATTGCTTGGAAGGAAATAAAGTGATTGGATAAAGACTGACTAAAGGGAGAGATGGAGAGTGGCTTGTTTTAGAAAAGTTTCCAGAAAGGTCTCTAGGAGGAAGTGCCAACAAAGCTAAATTAAGAGGATGAAGAAGAAAGAAGAAGAAGAAGAAGAAGAAGAAGAAGAAGAAGAAGAACAACAACAACAACAACAACAACAACAACAACAATATAAGAAGAAGAAGAAACTACCTACTCAAAAGCTCTACATGAAAAATCTCCTGCTATGCCTAGGTAAATGATTGATACCGGTGTGAAGGAGCTCAACATAAGAGAGTTGATCAGATTGATAGGGACCAAAATCTACAAGGCTAAGGATTTTATTTTATTTTAGATGTAAGTGAAAACCATTAATGGTTTTGAGAAGATAGTGAAATGATTAGATTTGCATGGGATACTAGAATGTTTAAGTAGAATAAAGGAGAAATGACATGTGGCTTAGATTAAAATGGTGGCAATTGGCAATAAATATGAAGAGAAATACACAAACACACACACACACACACACACACACACACATTTGGTGGTAGATTCCAGAGCACTTATTGATGAAGGCTATGCAAAAATTGAAGAAAAGTAAGGGATCAAGTGTTATTCCTAGGTTTTTGCTTTGAATTAGTATTTGAATATTTGAATCATGGTGGCATTCACTGAGGAAGAAAATATTTGCAGGATGAAACAGTTTGGAAGAAAGAATAATTAAATAACTGAAGTTTTCATTTTAGACATCTTAATTGTAGAGATGTCAACTAGTGTTTGTCAAACTTACCCAATGAAAAGAATTACCTAGAGAACTTATTACATAGATGGATTCTCAGTTTTTTCTGCTAGAAATTCTGGTTCATTAAGTCTGAGTTGAGCACAAAGCACTGTATGTTTTTTCACATTCTGTGGATATTGTGCAGCTATAAAAAAGAAAAAAAATGAAGATCTCTATCGATTGATATAGGGTGATCTCCAACATACATAAAAGGCAAAGTTCAAAAGAGTATAGTATGACAGTTTTCATGTAAGAAAGAAGGGACTATAACAAAATGCACATGTATCTACTCATCTGTGCAAAAAGAAATACAGAAAGGATAAACCAGAAACTAGTATGATTAGCATCTACAGGAAGCAGCTGGGAACTGAGCCAAAAGAAAGGAAGAATGGAAATGGAGTAGAAGGGATGAGAAGCAGATGACAGTGAGCATGTCTTTTTGTATAGTTCCAATTAAAACTATGAATATTTTTCACATACCCAAGTAAATAAATAATTAAAATCAATCAGAATTTGAAAGGATCCCCAAACGGAACATAAATAGCAACAAATAAACCTAACTTTATTACAAATGAGTAACAAAATCACACTGAAGGAGATAGGAGAGAACTAACTTAAGTAACTTTGGAAAATAGTACCTTAATTATATTATAATTAAACAAAAACAGTATATACTGCAAGGCTAAAGACAGAACTAACGATACACAATATTAAACTACTTAGTTTATTTTTAACATGGATACAGGCTAATGATTTTTAAATATTTTATGTGCATTCTCAAACTGAGCAAAAAATAGATAGTGGCTAATGAGCATTGCATTTTTAATTATTAAAGAAAGGAGTTACTAATAAGGAAATGGTAAGAGAGGCTGGAATAAGTCCTATGGTATTGGATTTGGAACCATTACATTAGTTGAATTCATGCATCAATTTGAACTTGTGTGTGTGTACACACCCAGATAGATAAATTTAAAAATAAGCATTTATTTGCATATGTGTATGTATGTATTTGTATATATGTTTTTACGTCTGCCTGCTCAAAGGGCAATAGGGTAATTTGGGTAGCAATGAGCACACCTCATACCAAGATGCTGATTTCTAAATACCATTATTTAATACAAGGAACAAGAACTTTATGGAAAAATGACTGACTCAAGGCTGGGATATATCTGTGTAGAAAAAATATAGGAGACAGCTTGACAGAGCACCAATGACCAAATCTGGAAAAATTTGAGAAACAAAATAATGAATGATAGCAATGGATTTTAGCCCTAAGAATAAAATAAATATCCACAAGTTCATACTGATATGTATAAATAAATAACTGAATAAATACATAAATAAAGGAGAAAATACAGCTCTTCCTGTCAGTCAAACTATAACTACTAAATGCAGAAGAAATGATGGGAACATAAAATGATCATTTGTCAAACACCACAGTAATTGTTGGAGTCAGGGATTGTTGATGGATGTTAAAATTAGTATGGGAAAATAAAACAAGAGGCAGAATATTTGAGCAATCTCAAATAATTACAAACAAAAAAAAAATAGTAACTTTGCAGTTATCATTATCACCAAGCCATCAAAGTTAGTATCAAAGTTAGTAGCAGGACATATGAATTTCTTGAACCTCCTGGAATGGAGCACTTATAAGGGCATAACATCATTCTATGGTATTCTTATCAAGAAATGCATAACTTCAGTCTAAACATGAGAAATTATCAAACAAATCCAAATTGAAAAACATTCTACAAAGTAACTGGCTAGGATTCTCCATTAGTTCAAGATCATAAAGATGCAGAAACACAGGAACTATCTTAGGTTGAAGAATGAAAGGATATGGCAAATAAATGCAACAAGGGATCCTGGATATGAACATGACTGCAGGACAATAGACAATAGACAATATTCACATATTAGTCTAAAAATTAGTTGAAAACTTTAGTCATTGTAAACTTTCTGGTTTCAATAATTGTGCTTTGATAAAAAAAAAAAACTTAACATCTGGGGATGCTGGGTAAAGTGTACATGGGAACTCATGCTTCCATGTTTGAAGTTTTTTAGTAAACTAAATTTGATAACACAATTTTGTAAAAACTCAGTTTAGACATTTCTTCTTTCAAATTTCTTTATGAAAGAAATCTCCCTGTTTAGGGATAATGCTAATTCAGTGAAGAAGATAAGATTTGCACAGAACAAAGCTTACTTAGCACTCATAAGGTATGGCACAGGAAACAACTTTGAATGGCCACTTAAAAACATCATATATTTTAAGTGTCACAATGAGTGGAATATTTGAACGACACAACTTAGGAGGAGTTGGTGAACAATAGAATCAAAGAATTTTCTCATTGTAAAAACTCTTCTTGGGACACCTGGGTGGCTCAGTGGTTTAGCGCCTGCCTTGGGCCCAGGGCATGATCTGGGAGTCCCACGTTGGGCTCCCTGCATGGAGCCTGCTTCTCCCTCTGCCTATGTCCCTGCCTCTCTCTCTCTCTCTCTCTCTCTCTCTCGGTCTCTCGTGAATAAATAAATAAAATCTTAAAAAAAAATCTTCCTTTTCCAACTTCTTAGCTTCAATCTCTGCGAAAACACTTCAGTGACAGGAAGTTCATTATTTTAAAATGCAATATTGTAAAATGTCTCTTTTACAGTTGAAAGGTTCTACTTGTTAAATTGCTCATCCTTAAAAAAATAAATAAATAAATAAATTGCTCATCCTTTTATCAACCTAAACCTGATTAATTGATCTAAAATCTTCAGTGTGGAAAAGACTAGTTCTTTTTATAGGACAACTCCAATAGCAGATTAGAGTCATCACCTTTGCCTCCTGGTCTTGTCTCATCTGATCTGTTTCTACTCCTTCAGTTACTTCTTACAGTGTTTAGATTCTAGACACTTGACTGCACTGATCACTTTCTTGAGCATAATAACCCATTTGTTGAACGTGGTATTTTAAGGCTGAAAGAAATTGTTTCTTTCATGTAAAAAATTCAAACATAAAATTTCCAATCAATAATTCTTCACTTAACATGATTCATATATATGAATTGATAAGTACAATGAGAAATTCTGGATTATTTCATTTTTAGAGAACTATTGTAATAGATACTTATCTGTAATGTGCAGGCAATGTGAATTATCTTTCTGTGCATCTATGCACATCTGAATGCTGCATTTGATGCTGCTTAATGATGATATGAATGTGAAATCCTGTTATGTATGAAATTGAACACAAAAAAATTCTTTGTTCCCAATTAGACATACATATACAAATTTTTATGATCTATTTTTAGTGTATTTCTCACTTTCGTTATTCATTTTTGGCACTTCAGTGCATTCACCATACTATATCATAAACATCAAAATATATTACTTCACTTTACCTTTTATGAGATTACTATACTTGCCAACCAATATTTGAGATTTTAAATACGAGCAAATCATCCTAAGCCAGTTAAGCACAGAAGAGTCTCAGTAAATGCAGTTGAAAGTGTACACACTTAGGTTTGAGCAAATTCTCTAAGCCTTCATTTTTATTTGTGTAAGATAATAACAATATTGAACACATAGGTGGGTGGTAGAAAACCAGCTATACGTAGGTGCTACATGTAAAGTTTATTTGACTACCTGACAATAAATATTCATTAACTATTAACATGATGATGATGATGATAATGAAGCTACTTGCAGGTGTCCTTCTTAGGCCTGTAAGCATGGGTAAATAAACCACAAGATCATGTCCATGTACATTTACTAAAACTAAACTGCCTTTGCCCCCTTGCTCTCAGCTCCCACACTCCATCTGTTTAAGGACCTCTCAAGACAGCTCAGGCCTCTCTTCTATGAAACTTCTGTGAACTAAGTTTTTAGAATGAACTTCAATTATGTTGCTTGCACTTATATCATGCACAAACTTCTGCAATAAAATTTATAACACTTTATTGCAATTTTTGTCTCTATATCAGATTGCAACTCTTTTAAGGAAATAAAGTACATCTTATTCCCAGAATCTGAAACAATGTCAAGCACATAGTAAATATTCAATAGTTTTTTTTTCTTGTTATTTTTTTAATGAATGAAACGGTAAAGAAAAGAAGAAATGTTTGTTGAATGCTCTTTTCTCTCTAGGAGCTGTGCACACAGTCTTAAGAATGGACTTTCTCATAACTTGTATTATTTTGTATTTAGTAAGTGAAGATTAATCAATGGCAGGCTTTCTCCTACTTCTATTTATATAATCATTAATTGAAGAAAAGCCATTTCATCCTTCTCAGTTAAAACATTAAGGATTTTAATATTTAAATAAAGATCAGACTAGCTTTCTTCCATAATTCTGCATTCTCATATTTAAGAAGAATGTCAAAATTTTAGCTTCTGTGACCATCATCTTACAGATTGAGTGAAAGTGTCTTCTTTTTTATTTAAATATTTATTTGAGAGAGAGAGAGAGCATGAGCATACCTAAGCAGGCAGGAGGGGCAAAGGGAGAGAATCTCCAGCAGATCCTTGTTGAGTTCGGAGCCCCTGCCTGAGACTCCATAACGGGGCTTGATCCCACCACAACTCTGAGATCGTGATCTGAGCTGAAACAGTCAGATGCTTAACTGACTGAGCCACCCAGGCACCCCAAGTGTGGTCCTTAACATAATCACAGATTTTGAAACTAATAGAAAAGTATTCAATATCTAGTTGTTTCAATTTCTTTTGGTCAATTTCTTGACATTTCTTTAAAATTAATTCCCATTGAACACAATATTTGCATTTTCAGTCTTTTTTTCCCCCTCTAAAAACAAGGAAAATTCCTGGTGACAGTTACAGAATCATCCACGAGGGGGCAAACATGCCTCATATACACAGTGAGAGGAAATTAGCAGTAATAAACTGCTTACATTGGAGGAAGAAAAAAATGGAAGTGAAGTCAGTAATGAGATTTGGCCCAGATTAGAAAAACAAAACAGGGCTACATATTTCTTAAAAGATACGATGTTTGTTTAATTTCTGCTTTTTGTTCTTATTTCTGATGCTAAATGAAGTACATCTGAACATCAGAACCAGGAGTAACTTGGAAAGCACTAGAAAACACTGCAAGCTCTTATTATACTTATTTCTATCATAGCATTGTTAAAATTTAAAAAGTTTTTAAAAAATTTCTGAAAGACTTATCAAAAATGCATACTTCACCTTAGATGATGTCATTAATTTAAGGGTCAAGAAATTACAGTCAGGGGATCCCTGGGTGGCGCAGCGGTTTGGCGCCTGCCTTTGGCCCGGGGCACGATCCTGGAGACCTGGGATCGAATCCCACGTCAGGCTCCCGGTGCATGGAGCCTGCTTCTCCCTCTGCCTGTGTCTCTGCCTCTCTCTTTCTCTGTGACTATCATAAATAAATAAAAATTAAAAAAAAAAAAAGAAATTACAGTCAGGAATCAAGCTGAAACACACACTGTGTATTCTTGCGTGATAGAGTGAACCATGTGGGTTCTAGTTATGTTTGCTCTTAACTTACCACCATCAGTCAGGATTTTCAGCTCTTGTGATCCAATATACAGTTAAAAGCAAGTGTGGTGCTCAAGGTCTAATTCCTCAGTTCCCTGCTTACCCCAGTTAGACTCTATGGTTCATCACTAGAATCACTCCTTCCTGTAACCTCTGAAGTCCCTTGGCCCTCATTCTCAGTTGGATTAGCTGTCGAAAATGTCAGCTGTTGCAAAATAGAAACTTATGCCAGTTTAGCACCTATGCCAAGCAGCTAAATATGGCTGAATTAAAATAAGCAATCGCTAGCTGGTCTCATTTAATTCGTAATCACTAACCCTATGTGAACTCTTAGTATGGACCAGAAAACTGACTAATGAATTAATTTCCTTTCCCTCTTTCTTATGTGACAGTTTCACAACTTCTCTTTCCTTACATCTCCAACACCTACTCCTCTTTCTAAATTCTCAGATGCTTCCTATTTCACTGAGAATACAGGTGGAATCAGAATAGAATCTTCTTAAGCTCCAAACATCAAGTCTACCAACCTCGTTGGGGCAACCAAGCCACATGCTCTGCCTTCCCTCCCTTGGCAGAAGAAATATATGTCCCCTGATCTCAGGCCAAAACCTCCACTCTGTGCTGGATCTCTTTCCCCTTACCTAATTAAGGATTTCTTTTCTACTGTATCCCCTCTCTCCCACTCATATCAATTATTTGTTCTCTACTAGATGTTCCCATCAGCATTCAAAGATGTAATACCTCCCATCTTAAAGGAAAAATACCTTCTTTGCTTCCATATCCCACTCTAATCAGTGCCCCCATGGCTCTGCTTTTTTATACCAAACTAGTCAAAAAAGATAGTTCTACTTGATGTTTCTACTTCTTTCCTCCCATTTGCTGATTTTTATCCTCTCCATTATACAGAATCTATTCTTGTCAAGGAACTCTATGTTGCCAAATCCTATACTAAATTATAAGTTCTCATCTTAATCCACTAGCAGCATAAAACTAATAATCACTCTCTTCCTTCTACTACCTTTCCACTTGGCCTCTGGGACATTTGGTTTTTGTTGTTGTTGTTGTTGTTGTTGTTGTTGTTGTTGTTGTTGACTTCTTTTACCCTTAACTGGATCTTCCTAGATACTTCCTAGTGTCCCATTGCTCAGTCCTCCAACATCAAGTATGCTCTGCCTACATTTACTTCCAAAGTAATTTCATCTGGTCTAAAGACTTTAAATACTATGATGATTCACAAATTTTCTGCTACAGCCATGGCATCTCTCTCCCTGTATTTCAGACTAGTATATCCATTGTCTACTTCACATCTCCCCTAAGATCTGATAGGCATCACAAATTTAGCATGTCCCAAAACAAACTTCTAATCCCTTAAAGCTCTCTCTTGACCATTGTCCAAAAGGTCCTAACTTATTTTTCACTCACCTAACTTTCTAACCTCATCTTCTAACAATTTTCCCCTTTGAGCAATTCACTACAAACAAACTAGCCCTTTCGTCTAGAACACATAAAGTATAAGCCCACCTACCTACATATGCCAAACTTATTTTTCAATGTAGGGTTGACCCTTGAACAATATGGAGTTAGGGATGCCTATATCCTGTGCATTCAAAAATCATGTGTAACTTTTGACTTCCCCCAAATTTAACTACTACTAATAGCTTACTGTTGACTGGAAGTTTTACTGATAGCATAAACAGTTGGTTAACACATATTTTGCATGTTACATGTATTACATATTTTATTCTTACAAAATAAGCTGGAGAAAATGTTAAGAAAATTAATTAAGAAAACCATGAGAAAATACATTTACAGTAGTACTGTGCTATAAAAAATACACCTATAAGTGAACCCATGCAGCTCAAATTCATTTTGTTCAAGGTTCAACTGTATTTCTATTGCTTGTTCCTAGACTTCTTCCAAATCTCTGCTCAAATGTCCATGGATACCCTATATAATTGGGACCCTTGCATCATTACACTGCTTTTTCGTGGCTCTTTCCAAAACTAAAAAGCTACGTTTATCTGTTTATGGTCTTCTTTCACTGGAATATAATATCCACAAGGAAGAGATTCATTTGTTCATTTCTGTAACTCCAGTTCCTAGAACAACAGCATGTATTGGACACTCCATCAATACCTGCTGAATAAATATCAACTTCCTGCTGACCATACACAGTTCACAGAAACCTGTATTTAAGTCAAATTTAAATTTCCTTTTTTTATTAGCCTAAATTGGATTTGAGGAACTGAATATTCCCTTTTCATGAAAAAATGAAGAATTATAGAAACATAATTCTTTATAAATACTATTTAATAATCCATTCATTAAAATAGGAAAGTTTTTATTAAAGAGTACTTTCTGGGATGGCTGGGTGGCTCAGCGGTTAAGCGTCTGCCTTCAGCTCAGGGCAAGATCCTGGAGTCCCAGGATGGAGTCCCACACTGAGCTCCTTGCATGGAGCCTGCTTCTCTCTCTGCCTATGGCTCTGCCTCTCTCTGTGTGTCTCTCTTGAAAAAATAAATAAAATCTTTTAAAAACTAAAAAATAAAGAATACTTTCCTCAGAAGGGATTTATTAGTTTGGTCAGATTCTTTAAAAGATTTGAAGTCAAAAAAAAATTTAAAGAGCACTATGTAAGTAGATTGTTTTACTTCATGACTTCATAATAATGATTTTTTTAAAAAGGTTCATTTGAGAGTTACTTACATCACACTATTGAATGTATCATATGCCGTCACTAAGCAGTTCACTTAAGCCAATATACATTTCACAATTAAATACAGGGTTCCGATTACAGAATACTCCCTGTATTATGTTGATCTGGTATTAGATGTCAACTCCTTACTGGTAAAAACAAGGTGAATTTGTAGCAATGTCTAAAGAAACAGTTTCTGTTCTGTTTGTGGTTGCTTTCCCTTCTTTCCATTGTATCTGCTGATACTGTTCATTATCTAATACCAATCTTTTTATACGTAATTGTTATCTTATACTCTTGCATCAGTGTTTTCATATTAATGGAGGAAATCTAAAACTATCAATAATTATTTGAATGCAACTTTTACTATAAGTACAGCTTTGCTACCCTAAATTACATTTGTACATGTTTACATGATATATTTTCTGACTTCATTGAAAGAGATACTTGTCATAAAATTTTAAGATTTCTGTGGAGCATGATTAGTCAACCCAAACCGATCAGCCACCAAACACACTCACACAGACACACACACACACACACACACATACTATTATTATTATTGAAATTCTCCTACCCTTACGTATAAATCAAAATTATGTGAAGCAATATTGACTGTCACATACTAAATGCCCAATTCTTTCCTAGTAAACCAAATTCCCAGCGTTAGGCAGACTCCTATGGAGTGATGAGAGCAGGAGACCTGGCAAGTCATTGGGTGACAGATGCTGGAGCCAAATCACCCTGACAACTCCTCTCCATAATAAATCTGAGAAGCTAATCTCTGCTAAATTGTTAATGGCTGCTAATGAGATACTCTATACTTGGTTACCACTCCTTGACAGTGTATTTGCATTTAAATGAGCCCCTTCTGGAAGGACTCCCTAACCCAAAGGACTGGTTCCACTGCTGACAGCTTCAGGCACACAGGGCCTCTGGCTCTGGTTTCACATTGTCCTTTGCTGAGACTCATGGTATCATTAGGCCATTTGATCTTTAACTCCAGAATATCTGAAAGGAAGAATTGCAGACTGCAAAGTCATGAGCAAACGATTATTTTTTTAAAAGACCATGCAATGAAAAGTCATAGGGTAAAAAAATGATCTTCACCTTACTCTAGCTTCCACTCATTAATTTATCTGGCATAATGGTGTGTGTCAAGTTCCAAGAAGACAGATTCAAGCTCTATATGTTGACATAAAACATTTCTCATTTATTATTCCTTTTCTCTCTAGTTCCCTTATGCCTCTTGACATGGTATAGTATCTGAACAGTTAATTTCTGTCTTTTTTTTAAATTTTTGTCTTTTGCCTAGTACCATCAATACTGATTCTCTGCCATGAGTAAAAAGCACCTGGCAAGAGTGCTTTGATGGATGAAGGAGTCTAAATTATCATGAGAAACTATCTATGCTTCCAGTGAGTCTGGCTTTATAGAATGGAAACTATACCAGGAAGGACAGCAGACTATGCTCCAGGACTGTCCCAAGTCACCACATTTAATCTCTGCTTCAGACAAATTAAAGGAAAAGACCAAATATCTATTTTCACTCTTAAGGACAAGCCTATATAATAGCCATTGTTCTTCTTATTTCAAAAATGAGACAAAGTCAGATCATGAATGAAAGGATCCAAGCCTGTCTGTTCAACTACAAAACCCCTGGACTTCAGAGCCACCTCAGTCTTCCGGTTCCCTTCACCTACCCATCCTCCTTTTCCTTAACATTATATAGACTTTCACCTCTAGCACCGGGTACCTAGCAAACCCTGCATTTAAATTACAATGTTTTTAAAGATTTTATTTATTTTAGAGAGAGGAAAAGAGAGAGACCGTACACACACACACAAATGGAGGGAGGGGCAGAAGAAGAACAAGCAGACTGTGCTGAGAGAAGAGCCCCACATGAGGCTCCATCCCAGGACCCTGAGATCATCTGAGCTGAAGTCAAATACTTAACTAACTGAGCCAGCCAGGCTCCCCTAAATTATATATTATTAACCACAAGATTTAGCATATTGTCTCTTCCAAGGTATTTAGAAACTTAAAAGCAGGTGGAAGCCTGCCCAAGTGGCCAAGGGTACCATTTGTCAAGCACAGGCTCCCCCTAATGCCTGCACTGGGCAAGTCACATCATTTCAGTATATCCTCAAAAACAAAACAAAACAAAACAAAACAAAAACAAAAAAATCTTCTGTGGTTGAGATCCTAACCTTTTTACCACGATCCCCTTTGACATTCTGGAACAGTTTAGTTAACTCTTCATAAAATAATACTTTGGGGAGCCTGAGTGGCTCAGTTTTTTGAGCCTCTGACTCTGGATTTGAGTTCAGATGGTGATCTCAGGGTCCTGCGATGAAGCCCCAAGTAGGGCTCCATGCTCCTTGGGGAGTCTGCTTGAGATTCTCTCCCTCTCCCCTGCTCCTCTCCATGTTCTCTCTCTCTAAAATGAGTAAATAAATCTTTTGTAAAAAGAAGAAGGAAAAAAATAACACTTTTAAACTCATAAAATATATTTTATTTCAAAGGAAAAGAATTAGCAATTTTTAAATACAGTTATTAAAATATTTAAGAAACCAAATTTGTGATATAGAAATGCACAGGTATTTAAATTCCCTAAATAACAAAATGTAACAATGGTTCTATTAATTAAAAATATACTTAAAAATAGTGATATTGAGGTAATGGGTTAACATTATTTTGCAATGCATGTGCACTGGAATGGAACAATTAAGCAAATGGATGAAAGATTGTTGGAGCCACATTTCTTACTGTTATTGTAGGAATTTATGGATAAGCAAGGGGAGGAAGCTAGAATGATCTATGTATTAATGGATTACACTTAAAAACATTAATATGAACTCTTATTTAGCTCAGTATAAGTACTGATAGTTACATACAGAAATATTTATAGCTATGTACACATGAATGGGTTAGTGAAAATATATATTTATCTGCTGTTTCCTAGAGCCTAAATAAATGATAGCCCCTTGGCAACCACCATACCTATAGCCCAGATCTTGCTTTCTTTTCTCTTCTTCTTTTTTTTTTTTTTTAAGATTTTATTTATTCATGAGAGGAACAGAGAGAGGCAGAGACATAGGCAGAAGGAAAAACAGGTTTCTCACAGGGAGCCAATGTGGGACTCAATCCCCAGATCCGGGATCACGACCTGAGCAGAAGGCAGACACTCAACCGCTGAGCCACCCAGGTGTCCCTCAGATCTTGCTTTCTTTCTTTTTTTTTTTTTTAATTTTTTTTTTAATTTCTATTTATTTATCATAGTCACACAGAGAGAGAGAGCGGCAGAGAGAGACACAGGCAGAGGGAGAAGCAGGCTCCATGCACCGGGAGCCCGACATGGGATTCGATCCCGGATCTCCAGGATCGCGCCCTGGGCCAAAGGCAGGCGCTAAACCGCTGCGCCACCCAGGGATCCCCAGATCTTGCTTTCTATTACCATCCTCCAAGAAAAGGGATCAGGGCTTCTTGGAGAAATGGCTGATTCTAGGACTGGGGTAGGAAAATACAACATGGGAGCACCTTGTAATGCCAGAAAGTAGCGAAGTAATACACCTACACACATCAAACGGAGTATGTCATAGGAGCATAGAAGCCAACAAAAAGAGCTCCCAATGGCTAAGCTGGAACAATTTGAACAAAATAAAGTAACATTGGATTATGACTCAAAGTATAAAATAAACATGAATGAGTCTATACTGCTATAAATAAATAATTGCATAAATTAATATTTAGAGGAGAAATGACAATCTCCTGTGCAGAAGAATTTCAAATACCTTATGTACATAATCTGCCCTACAGAAGGTGGAACATGAGTTTACGCATGAGCTTCACATAGTGACTTCCTTCCAACAAGTACAGTATGGAAGGGATGGAGGAGTAACTCTACAGTGGAGAAATCTGAGATACTACCTCAGTTAGGGGATCAAAGTCAACATCACAGTCAAAAAAAAAAAAATCACAGTCGAAAATCACATTGATTGTACATACTCCTGATGTGATGTTATGAAAATGGCACTTTATCTTGTGGTCGTCCTCCCAATAAACTATAATCCGGGTCTTATCATGAGAAAAGCATCAGAGGGTTTACAATAGTGAGGCGTGCTACAAAATACTTGACCACTATTCCTCAAAATTGTCAAGGTTATCAGAAAACAAGAAAAATCTGAGAAACTACCACAGCTCAGAGGAGCCTAAGGGGACATGACAACTATAGGTAATGTAGTGTGCTGGATGGGAGCCTGGAAAATAATTGAAGACATTAGGTAAAACTGAAGGAAATTGTACAGATTTCAGTTAATATTAATGTAGCATTATTGATTCATTAATTGTAACAAAGGTACTATAGTAATGTTAGATGTTAATAGAAGAAACTGGGAATGGAATTTTTGGGAACCCTGTACTACCTCCTTATATTTTCTGTATACCATTCTAAGAATATATAATCTATTAAATAAAACCAAAAAAAGGGTGATGATGTTTGATTGTCACATCAGAGTAGTAATTTTGAGAGATCTATAAAAACTGAAATAGGAAATTATCTGGGACTTCTATAGGTGACAAAGTCAGTCACAGGTATAGCGAATGTTATTGTGGTTCACTGTCTGCATTTGTATTTAAAGGAAAGGTTAAATGCTAAATTTCAGTTATAGGTTAGTAAAACTAAAGATGTAAAACCTCCCATCCACATTCTACATACCTTTTGATACAGATTAAGAACCTCCCAGTTTATGGTGATATTAATGACTTAATTTTATGAAATTGAGGCTCAGAGGCATGAATTAGGTTGCCAGAGCTTCCAAAAAACATTCATTCTAGGGCCAAGAATTCTTAATGATTTTTGTTGGAATTCTATTTGTTACACTACCTCTCAATTTTGGAACTGGGAAACAGAGGGATGGGAACTCTTCATGGATCGAACGTGCTTCCTTGGCTTGCCCAATGCACTGCTTAGGCTGCTATTCAAATCCACAAGGTGAAGCCGGCTTGGACCTAGAGATGGGAATTCTATCAGTAGGAATGTGAAGTTAGTTAAGTAAGTTAAGTAAGTTAAATGAGGAAACCACACTCAGATTGAACTCTAGGTGTCAAAGAACCTCTCTGCTTGGGAATGGCTTAACAATGGGAGAAACACTGGCTCCACCATAAAGACAGCAAATCCTTGGCCCTTTTTCCCCACCCCTTAAATCCCCAAACTGCTGAGCTGGCAGAGAGAAAGAAAGAAAGGCAGGGAGGGAGATAGAGAAAGGAGGAGAGAGAATGAGAAGAGGTTAATGGCCAGTGCCAATTTAAAGAGGTTAAGAAGGGACTTACATGTGTATTTGCTTACATTATTCCTAAGGCCAATTCTGATGAATCCTTCGGTGGGGAAAATACAGCCATCTGTTAATGTGGGTTCTGCTTCTTGGCTTCAAATGTTACAGCTGTCACCAGAGCAGCCAGCCCAATTGAGGGATGGGGCGGGGGGGGGGGGGGGCAGTGTTAGAGGCAACATCTGTCCACAAAGTGCACCACTAAACAGCAACAACATCCTGGGGCCAGCCCTCTCTGTTTCCTCGAGGGCTTTCTTTGGTCGGTCCTACTTCTCCACTCCTTGGGGAGTTTCCCGTTCTATTACGTAGGCAAGAGGGTGAGAGGTCCCAGCTTTCACGACTGTGAGTGGTTCGGCTGTGTGTGTGTGTGTGTGTGTGTGTGTGTGCATGTGCGTACTTGTGTGTGCGCGCGCGCGCTGGGGGAAAGTGAGGCGTGCTACGAGGGGCTTAGAGAGATGGATTGATTGCCAATTTAAAACATTTCCGGAGTGTTTAAATGTTTATCTTAAAAGACAATCCCATAGTCTCCAATTCAGCGAAATGAACAATACTGATAAGGAAAATGAAGAGGGTGGGAAACCCACACAGTCGCCTGGAGCTGTCCATGCAGCGGGCGTGACAGGGGAGCTCCGGGAGGGAAGGCGCTTTGCAGACAGAGTTTTCTCCGGCCCTTCTCCCTCGGTCCACAGTCCGGCTACGCTTCCTGCCCAAAAGCATTAATAGGAAAGAAACCCCAAACCCGGAGGGGGAGCGGTTGCCAGGCGCGGCTTGGAAGAGCCCTCCCCGGCGGCCGAGAGAGGTCCCTCTCCCCCCGCGACTGGCAGGGAATGTGGCGATCCGGCCCGGGCGGGGGATGACTTCATGCAGCCGGAGCGCGGCGGCGGGAGCAGCTGCAGCAGCCGGCAGGTGGGGTGGGGGCCGGCGGGGCGGACCACGCACTGGGCCCGGCGCGGAGGCACTGCGGCCCCGGGGCGGCGGGCGCGGGGACTGGCGCCGACTGGGTCCCGAGAAGGTAAGCAGCCCGGCTGTTCTTAGCCCCCGGCTCGGTTCTTTCCGCTCGGGTAATCGCGGGGTCGGCCGTGCACCGGGAAGGGAGAGACCCCTGCTGCATTCTGCAGTGGAAAAGGAGCAACAACTGGAATTGAAATGTTAATCAGGCAAGTGCTTGGAGATTGCGGGAGCGGTGGTACTGGGCAAACAAAGAAGGCGGTCAGCCTCTCTACTCTAACAGAGAATCGGCCGTGTCCAGCACCAGACTCGCTTAGACGTTGAGGATCAAGATGTGAGATGATCGGAGTTGCACTTTTATCTTTCTGCTTCGACCTTCCCTCCCTTGGTTATTTTCGGGGTTTGGAGCAGCAGGTCCTTGGAGGCATCTTGGGGAAGTAATCAGAAATCTTTCCTACCTTCCTCTGTCCTCTCCCTTCCTACTTATCCGAATGGGTCTCTGCCCCATTTCAATGTCAAACACCTACTTCAATCCTGAACCTTTAGGAAGAGTCTCACATTAGAAGAGAAACTTCTCTTATCTCTTGGAGTTTAGCTTGGGTTGAGCGGCACTTGTTTCCACCTTCTCCCTTCGTTTATCATATTCTCTCTGTCAATTACTTCATCGATTTCCCTGGGAAGCCGGGTCCATTCACACGCCAGCTCTTGTCAGCTTCTATCGACAACCTCTGTTCCATGACTGATTTTGTCAAGGACCTACAAAGGGCATTGCCCCACACCAGTTCTAGTATTCTCTCTGTATGCTATTACCTGTGTCCTTCCCCCAAATACAGGACACGAAAAATCTATCTTTTAGCCTAGTACCAACATGGTTCCCGATAACTCCCTTCGCCGTAGTCACTGCGGCTGCAAGAGGATTTCGAGGACAGCAGAATCTGTTGGGGTGTCAGAAAGAGGACCATACTTATATTTTCTCTCTGTGCATAGGCATAGATGGAACTACAAATGTGAATGGGTCTATCCAGTTATTCTTGAAGCTTTTTTATTTTAGTCCCGCTGGGTTGTGAGACATTTACCTGGGTAGGGTTTGGGGTTGGTCCTCCCCAAAGAGCAAGCAGTATGTTTGTCCAAGGATTCCCCAATAACCTCAAAAGAGTTTCCAGATAGGCTTTCCCTACAGGCATTCAGAAAGCCACCGGAGCTGGCCAATCTAAGCCTCAGGTTATTTGAGCATTCTCAAATCACTCTTCCCATTTAGGGGTTCTGACCACTTGTTCTAGGATTTCCCCAAAAATCTCTTGCCACTGAACTCAAGTGCCTTATTCCTGTTGCCACCTAAGGATGTACATTTGAATAATATGCTTTGAAATGGGTAAGATGGCTGTGATGGAGATTGCAAATGTGTCACTTCACCAACAGAGAACAGTTGCAAATAAGCCAGACTGGAGTGTCTGTGTGCCAATACTCTATTTAATGGGCGATCTGTTATCTTTAAATTTGAAATTAGACAGTCTGACTCAATAGCCATGTAATTTTATTTTAGCAAATTAAAAGAGATCAGTGAAAAAGAGAGGTACGGTTGATAGCTAAAAATTTATCTCTGCTTCCCTTCCTTCTTAAATACTGCTTTTAGACAAAGATATTAGTTATGAAAAATCATGTTCATTCTAGTAGACGTCATTATTGCTTTTCTGAATACAAATTCTTTTTATAAAATACACTTTAGAAGGATTTGAGTTGGTTTCTTTGTCTCTACCTTTAGTATACGAGGCAGAGGGAGTGGAGGGGTGGGCAATTCCCACTCCAAGTGGCCCACTCCAGGAACTCTTTCCCCTGGATCGTGAAAACCTCAGCACCAATTTTTTTTTTGGGCATGTTGTAGTGATTATTATTATGTGTTGAGTGGGGTTTGAGTTTCAAATATTAAAATTTCAAGATTCAGTAATTTTGAATCAGGCACACCAAATAGAAAGGGGAACAAAGAGCAAGAACAACAAAACGCTTTTTTCTACCACCTTTCTTTACTCATCTTAAAATATTTAACTATAGAAATAATTATTCTGAATAATAAGTGATAATAAATATTAAGATAATAATTCTTTTTAAATAAATTATGAAATACAGATTAGTATGATTGACCTTAAGCACAATAAAAATTTCTGTACTTTGAGGTTTCTTTATGTTGACTACTAGTGCATGAGAACATCCTCATAATAGAAATTGAAAATGTCTATTACTTGGTTTCTGAAGGAACTGAATTTTTTGGCAAGAAATGGGTCAGAATTAGGGGATTAGTGCTGCCTAACCTGGCATCAGACCTGCCACTGATTTTACAGGTGAGATGACTTCACTAAGTTATGGACCTGGGTTGGAGAAGCCTTTTGGGGAAGAGAGAAAGTAAGTTAGAAAATTGAATTTTTCATTTCAGTGCAACTAAGGTAGATAAATAAATTTAAAGGATTTCTGAATTTGGACTTTGTTATGTTTAAATAAAACAACTTTTCTGAGAAAAATGTCTAACTCAGAGCTCTAAGAAGAAATATATGTATGGCTTCATGATTGAAACTGATTTATGACTTTATTTCCTTTTTTTTTTTTTTTTGGATGTTTCCCTGGGAAAGAAAAATTAATTGCCTGGTGTTCAAGAGATGGAGGAGGAATGAAAAACAAGAGGATGTGCGGTATTAGATGCTAAATGAACTGCAGGCATTATTTGTAGGTTTGACAAGATAGAATGAAGTCAATCTTCTGCTTTCTAACCAAGTTAAAAAAAAATACATTTAGCATGGTGGGTGGTCAGTGTTATTAGTAACATAGTACAAATTTAGGCATCAAAGTTGACCTCTAATAACCAAAGGCAATTTCTGGTACTGTCTTACTGCTATTAGCTACAATTGAAATAGACTTATTTTGAGATTCTGAAACAAGGAAGAGCAAGAAAGAAGTAGAAACGATAAAGCTAAAGAAGTGTATTTCTATTCAACCGGTGTCTCCACTGAAAATATGTAGAAAAAAGTGCTATTTTGAAAGTTGTCAATGGCCTCCTAACTGCCAAATTTATGTAATATTTCACTTCTTTATTGTGTATTTTTTTAAATATTTAATTTATTTATTCATGAGAGATGCAGAGACATAGAGGGAGAAGCAGGCTCTGTGCAGGGAGCCTGATGCGGGACTCAATCCCAGCACCGGGATCACGCCCTGAGCCAAAGGCAGATGCTCAACCGCTGAGCCACCCAGGTGTCCCACTGTGTCTTTATTTTTAAGTTCTTATCCATGTTATTTTTAATAAAATACGTTTAAAAGTATTATTAATATGTAATATGCATCAGGCACTGATTGATATATCTCTTTATCTAGTTTCTCACTAATCCCCTTAAGCTACCCCATGATCCGTCTAACCAAGTGGTCATTATTTCCAGTTTGTGCCGCGTGATGTCCCGCTTCAATGTCTTCATCCGTTCCTTTCACACACCCTGTATATGCTAAAACCTTGATCACATTAGACACTGTCTCTTCCATGTTGCTTTCCCCATACCCACCATCCTCGTGTCAGATGAGTTTTCTCCCTTGTCTAAATTCCTATTGCACTTTCTATCTTGGTCTATTCTTTAGTGTGAACATGACTTGTTCTTTTACAATAGCTTTGGAGAGCACGGTTTGTGACTGACAACCTTTATTACCTATAACTCATGGTACAGTGACTAGCTATATACAGTTCTTCCTTGACTTACAGTAGGCTTACATCCCAATAGATACACTGTGAGTTGAAAATACCCTAAGTCAAATGCATTTAATACACCTAATCTACCAAATGCCATAGGTTAGCATAGCCTACTTAAAGGAGCTCAGAACACTTGTATTGACCTGCAAATGGGTAGAATCATCTAGCACAAAGCATATTTTATAATAAGCACTGATTATTTGATGTAATTTATTGAATACTATACTGAAAGTAAAAAACAAAATAGTTATGTAGGTACAGAATGGTTGTTAATTGTATTGGTTGTTTACCCTCATGATTGCATGGCTAACTGGGACCTGTGGTACACTGCCACTGCTCAGCGTCATGATAGACTATTGTA
Source organism: Vulpes vulpes (assembly GCF_048418805.1). Taxonomy (NCBI): domain Eukaryota; kingdom Metazoa; phylum Chordata; class Mammalia; order Carnivora; family Canidae; genus Vulpes; species Vulpes vulpes. The sequence continues at coordinate 53,227,418 of NC_132792.1, read as the reverse complement.
CTGCTTGCTAGCCTGGGGGAAAAAAAATCCAGATTCAAAAGCTGAATTGTGGTTTCTTCTGAATGTGTATCTCTTTTGCATTATCATGAAGTTGAAGAATCATACGTTGAACCATCATAAGTCAGGAACCTTTTGTACATGCATAGTAGACATTCAGTCAGTAGACTTCATTCTAGTGAAGAAATTGGTTATTATTTCCCAAGGGTATATCTCTACCTACTCTTCACCATTAGTCAAGCTCAGCTTCCAAAATGTGTGCAAGTATTATTTAGTTTTTAAAAATACTTACATAATAATATAGTGAAAGCACATTCAAATAATTATATTTAACAAAAGTTAATGTGAGCTTACATGCCATTAAATGTATATTAGCTCATACATTTTAAAAGTATGCTAAGCTTAACAAAACAAAACAAAACTTTAAAGAAAATACCGTATCTGTTCTCAACATGCTTGCATTCTACTGAAAAAGAATAAGCAGGAGAAGTTACCTTACATATATAAGTACTCGTCCAATTTCAAGTCTAGAAATACTTGCCTTGAAAAACTGCTAGATACTTTTGATCTGTGGTATCAAATTTCAACCTTCTACTTTATGTTAATTTTACATCAAGGAAACCGAGACTCAAAGATGTCACCTAAATGTTTAGCAGACATTCTTTCCACGTTACCATGCTGCTCTCTGAAGTGTTTTAATTATTATTTTTTAAAGATTTTATTTATTTGTTTGACACAGAGAACAAGCAGGGGGAGTGGCAGAGGGAGAGGGAGAAGCAGGCTCCTGGCTGAGCAAGGAACCTGATGTGGGGCTCCATCCCAGAATCCTGGGATCCTGACCCAAGTGAAAGGCGGGTGCTTAAGCAACTGATCCATCCAGGCACTCTATGGTCTTTGAAGTGTTAAGAGTAAAGGAAAGCCTTATAAAAATGTAAGGTCAGAGCCATCAGAGTAGTTTAAAATTGTTTTGTAATTAATTTTTCCAGTGTTTCTTAAACTTTTGGGTCTTAACATTCCTTCTGATTATTGAATAAAGGCTGCACATTCATTCCACAAGTATATATACAAACAAATGTACACATAGAATTTTGCATACAATTGCAGATGTTTCTTTAAGGACCCACTAAAGTACTCCTTAGCAAATAGTTTAAGAACATCTACTCTGGACTCACTTTGACAATATGTGTGTCCTTCATTAGCCGAGACATTTTTGGAACTTGAAATGACTTTCTCCTTCTATTGTTTTCCCTGCTTTAGAACCTAAAATGAGAGCTCTTCATTATCACTGGCACAAAGGCAGCTAAGAGGATTTGGAAACAAGTGCCAGTAAGAAAAGTGATTCAAAGAACCCTGATTCATGGAAAAGGAATCCCAGAAGGAGTTCTGAATATGTGTAATACATTCCAAATGATTTATTTAGGGTTTTCCAATCAAAACCATTTTTTACGAAAAAAGAAGCAGTTCTAGACTTAGAGTACTGTAGTGCCAAATATGTAGAAGAACATTGCCAACAGTTGAGCGGTGTAGGCTACTTCGAAACATATTTAGTTTTCTTAGGATGGATGTATGTCTGCCTCAAAGTTACTATTTCTTTCTGGTAGTGCTGTCTGCAGTAATGTATCTGCTTTTGCTAAGTTAAGGGAAGAATGACAAATTATGTTCATCCCTCCTAGGTTCTAAAACAATCGCCAACATAAAGTGCATTAAAAATTCTTACCTGATTGATACTTGAAGAGACTAGTACTAGCTGTCAGGGTTGCTGATGCTAGTATTCAAAGAGAAGTGTTACAACATTAATCTAGAAAAAACAGAAATGGAGAGAAAGAAACCTCAAGAGGCCAACTTAAACTGTTGCTTTTCTTACACTTCCCAAAATATGATAATAACTATAAGCTCCTAGAATAAGTGCAGTTTTATGGAAACTATAAAATGCCTAATGCAAGGTAAATTCATATTTTATTTTATAGTGGGTTATTATTATTTTTTATTGTGGTAAAATAGAAATGACAAAGTTAACGTTTTAAGCATTTTAAAATGTACACTTCTCTGATATTAAGTACATTCACCATGTTGAGCAACTATCACCACTATTCATTTTCAGAACTTTCTCATTATTTCAAATAAACTGTACCCATTAAACAGTTACCCCTCACGCTGCCCTCCTCTTAGGCTCTGGTAAACTCTGTTCTACTTTCTGTGTCTGTGGGTTTGCCTATTCCAGCCACTTCATATAGTGGAACCATACAATATTTGTCCTTTTATGTCTGGTTTCTTTTATTTAGCATAATGTTTTCAGAGTTTATCCATATTGCAGCATGTGTCAAAATGTCATTACTTTTAAGGCTGAATAATACACATATATATGTATATTAGATATACACCTTGTATATATTATATATATACACACACACACCATATATATATATATATATATATACATATATATATATAATCTACAGTGTTTTTTAGTTGCAAAACATTTTAGGTATATTGCCTATTATATTAATGATATCTGGTACAAACACTACCATATAACCTTTAGTAGATGTCTAATATGTACAAAAAATGAGGTGTCTAATATGTACAAGAAATGTGCCATGATTTTATTAAGTGAAAACCCTTTGATAAATATTAAGTTCCAATTGTTTTATGATTTCAAGGTATGTGGTAATGGACACAAAGTTACACATCTTTATATGTTGGTGCTTTTACTTTTGTTTGTTTTTATTTTGTTGTTGATGGTGCCAAGACACAAGATTCATGCTTTAACTTTTGATGGAAAAATTCTTGGAGTGCTGTTGTTGGGTCAGAGACAATGCACGAACATTTATAATTTGAAAAAGTACATTGACTACAAAAAAAAATCATAGGGGATCCCTGGGTGGCACAGCGGTTTAGCTCCTGCCTTTGGCCCAGGGCGCGATCCTGGAGACCCGGGATCGAATCCCACGTCGGGCTCCCGGTGCATGGAGCCTGCTTCTCCCTCTGCCTGTGTCTCTGCCTCTCTCTTTCTCTCTCTCTGTGTGACCATCATAAATAAATAAAAATTAAAAAAAGAAAGTTAAAAAAAATCATAAACTTCTTCAACAGATAAGTATTTTCTGTAGCCATTTCTAACTATCTTAAAAATGATGCAAGTAAAATAAGGGAATCCATTTATCATGATTTGAGCAAGGAAATATTCTTACTCTTTTCATTTCTAGTTTATGGAGGAAATATATTTATACACAAGTCTTGACAGATTACAAGTCTCTCAAACACTCATTGCATCATTTCAAAGATATTACAGAGTACATCACAGATGTCAGTCAAGTCTTATAGCAACAGTGTAGAAAACTAGGAACGTCTGTAGCTAGTTTTGTGTGTGTATGTCTGCTTGTTTGTTTTTTTTTTAGATTTTTAAAATTTTTTTATTAATGAGAGGCAGAGACATAGGCAGAGGGAGAAGCAGGCTCCATGCAGGGAGCCCGATGTGGGACTTGATCCTGGGTCTCCAGGATCAGACCCTGGGCCAAAGGCAGTTGCTAAACCACTGAGCCACCCAGGGATCCCTGTGTGTTTGTTTTTTTAAAAACTCCAGCAATGGGTCATTTGAATCTAAATCCAAATGATCTGTTGTTTATTTCAAACTTATGTACCTGCATTGTAGTAAATCTTTTATTTTGTTGGGTTGGTGTTTTTCTTTAGTTTCTTTTTAGTGTATCCTTTTTAATTTATACTGTTAGGAGTGTTGTATGTAAGCTAAACTACAGAATATTGGTACATATGAAGTATAACGGAATTGGCAAGACTTTTCCCTTCTCAGAAGATTGTCTTGGTTTGCATTGTCCAACAGAGGAGAAACAAAGAGCCTGCTGGAGATTGCATCATGTTGCACCCGAATTAGACATTAACATACTAAAATGTCAAGGATGAAGTGACATGTTTATAACATATTTTTGAAAAGCTACTTAAAACTGAAAGGTTGCAAGAACATAGATAGATATACCCTAGACATTTCACAACAGTATTTTAAGGAATGCCTTTTCTTTGGTTGATTGGGATGGAGAACCTATTAATAAGCATTTCTCTAATACATTTGTCTTTATTGCTGTCTGATCAAAACTTTAAAAAGCAGGCATTAAACAAATAAGCATTCTGACCTTTGCCTAAGTAAGCAAAAAGAAGGCCCATACCTTAATCAATGCACTGCCATGTTGATAAGACTGAGGGTAGAAATACTGGTGTTTTTTTTTGTTTGTTTGTTTTTGGTTTTTTTTGGTTATTACAATCATAGCAGCAGTACAACCTACTTTGTTCCTTCTGTTGTATACTGCAGAATCTGACTGCATAAACCGAAAAATCAGTAATATCTTTAATGCCATTTCTAACACTCCTCTCCATGATTTTTCACACTCAGGTTCTCTGATAATTGAAATGTAGTGAAAAACAACCAGGGTGTTAATATATTCTATCCATTCACAAAACTTAATCTTGCTAGGACTTGCAAAAGTAATGTTGAATATGAATTGGTAGGTACCCAGTGGACTCACTGAGAATAATCTGTCTCAATAATCAAATACAGATTTAAATACTGTTGAATTTTTTATTTTTTTATTTTTAGAAGATTTTATTTATTTATTCATGATAGACACACACACACAGACAGAGAGAGAGAGAAAGAGAGATAGAGGCAGACACACAGGCAGAGGGAGAAGCAGGCTCCATGCCAGAAGCCTGATGCGGCCCTCGAACCCAGGACTCCAGGATCACGCCCTGGGCCAAAGGCAGGCATTAAACCACTGAGCCACCCAGGGATCCCCACTGTCGAATTTTTTAAAAAAGATTTTATGAATTTATTTGACAGAGAGAGAGAGAGAGGGAGAGAGAATGCAAGCCAGTGGGAGAGAGAGAGGGAGAAGCAGACTTCCTACTGAGCAAGGAGCTGGATGAGGGGCTCATCCAGGAGCCCTGTGATCATGACCTAAGCCAAAGGAAGATGCTTAACTGACTGAGCCACCCAGGCACCCCAAAGACTGTCAAATTTTAAATATTGTAAAAATTTAAAAATATTTTAAAGATTTGAAAATTTGTAATCAACAGTAATATATGAAAATTTTAGAAAAGTAAATTACACATATGAGGTTTATTTATAAGATAAGCTCCCTGGAGAACAATGCACTTTTAGGAGGCTTCATTCTGAAAAGACTGCATTTGCATTTTTTAAACTACTACCCTCCAAAATAAATTGTGACAAACCATTTTTCATCCAAATTAATATCTCATCTTAAGGAAGTGAGTTATTCTTGGGGAAACGCCTTCAACTAATTTGTGCTTTACTGCAGTTGATCAAGCCAAAATGCAATAGGGCTGACATTCTTCACTACTGTGACACATTCATATTTACTAGGATTGTCTAATGGTTAGAGGCTTATAGTAACCTGAGAACCTCCATTGATAAACGTCAAGACATGGTTGGTGCTCCTATAGAAAACAAATCTAGGTTTCATTACTTATATCATCTCCATCTTAGAGAACAAAATAAATAAAGCATGAAACACTAGTATTTGGTATATTTTATAACTATTCAGGTTTCTAGGGAGCTTATTAATATCATATACTATGGTTAGCACTAAGTAAGGAAATGTACACAGTTATTTTAAAACAGTAAAATATCAAGAGCATAAAAATTTCTCCAAGTCAAATGATTAGTTTTATATTTGGCTTTATAGGCATTTATAAAATATTTGTTGAACAACAAAATAAATCAATACCATTTAGTTTTGAAAGCTGCCCCAACACAAAATAATTGGCATTTTACACATTTTCATTGTGATCGTTTTCGTAGGTGTGGTGGAGATGAGTTTTTTTCTTGCCAAACTGTATCTTCCCTCTGAGGTTTTGATAGGTGGAATTAGAGATGATGCACATTAAAGCTTGAGATACATTTAGTAAGCAGTTTAAGACACTCAGCCAAGCACAGTCCATTTACTCAGGATAGAAGAACATGACATTACCCTTCTTTCTTCAACTACAATGGATTTGGACTTTTAGAAAATTCACAATGCAAGATACAGGTTTTTTTTTTTTTTTTATACAGGTTTTAATAATAAACTATTAGTCAGTGATTCTCTTATCTCCATGCCTTTTTCAATCTCATTTATTATAAAGAACACAGTCATGGAGAAAGCAAAATTTCAGTTGACTGAAAGCATTTTTCACCTGTATGTAGGTTTGAGATAATGATCCTGTAACATCTTTACTAGGGCTTTGTGAAGTCACTATTTCACCACAGAAATTAAATCTGACACTAAAATGGTCTGACGCTAAACAGTCCATTGAATAAGTGGAAGAGTGTTGGCATCTTTTAAAAAAAAAAACAAAACACTAACTCGTTCAGGCCAAAACCCGAAATGTTTGAATTTCCCCTTAATAACTAAAGAGGAAAATTAAATGACATGGTAGTACAGTGTTATGAAAGCAAAGGAATTGAGTTGATTTCAAAATGTTTGAGTATAAAATTAATGTATTTTGTTCAATTTGATAATTTTACTCAGAGCTCTCAGGCTGCTTTTGATCACTTTCAAAATGAACCAAAAAGCTCTAAACATCATCTTCAAAGTATGCTGATAACTAGACCTTTCCCTTCTATTTGTTTATTTTGGGAGTTTGGGCTACCACTTATGTCCAATTCATGTATTTTAAGAAGTGAATTTGAGCTTTGAATTCCAACTAGTTTGAATCCCACCTTTATCATTTACTAGCTATGTGACTTAGGGTAAGTTGCTTAACTGCTGTGAGTGGTTTCTTGGTATTTAAAACAGGAAAATCACAGAGTTGTGAAGATTAAGGAAGAGAACATAGGGCAGCCCCAGTGGCCCAGCGGTTTGGTGCTGCCTTCTGCCTGGGGTGTGATCCTGGAGACCAGGGATCGAGTCCCACGTTGGGCTCCCTGCATGTAGTCAGCTTCTCCCTCTGCCTGTGTCTCTGCCTCTCTTTCTCTCTCTCTCTCTCTCTCTCTGTCATGAATAAATAAAATCTTAAAAAAAAAAAAAAAAGCTGGGATAGAAATAATTATAAAAAATGAGAGAGAGAGAGAACATAAAAGACAACTTAGTGCTGTGTCTGAAACATTGTAAAGGTTAATAAATGTGTTCAATTTTTGTTGTTTTTATTCTCATTGGCAACTTACAACCAGACCTCATTACCATAATTTTTCTCAAATGTTTATGAACTCTTTTCCTACTTCTCCCATGTTAGTTAAACTAAGCCTTGAAATGACCCTGAGCCTCATGGGGAAATGTCTCTGTGCAGGTAATGCCACTGGTGAGAGAGGTTGGAGTCAACACAAAGCAAAGCTGTTGGGCTCTGATCTAGCAGTAGCAGTGGGAATTAGACTTAGCTTCTATTTTTAACTCTGCAAGTAGTTGATTGGATGACCTGAGAAAAGTCAGTTGGCTATTAATTCTACATCTTATTTTTTTCTGAATTTTACCATATGTCTAATTACTCTTGTCACTAACATCAGAAATTATATTAAGGTTGTTGAATAAGGGCGATGATGTCAGAAGCAAATGTCAGATAAATTGGGGAGGCTCCTGTACTTAAAAGATCAGTTGACTTTTTTTTTTTTTTTTTTTTGTAATACAGTGTGGAAGTTCCCGGGAGACAAAAACTTTAATTTATGGAGTGGTTAACATTTACTTCCACTAACGAAAGTCTTTATAAAGAGCCTGATAATTATCTGCCTTATTAGACCCGTGTGTGTGTGTGTGTGTGTGTGTGTGTGTGTATGTAACAACTGAAAAAGTTTATCATTGTTCATATCATTAAGTTGTCCAAAAAGGAAAATTAACTTGTAACTGCATTGTGCATCATATACCAAGGACTCTTTTTGGTATATACTATCTCTTTATTTTACTGAAGCTCAAAGAATTTAGAGAGAATATATAAGCATTTTAATATTTAGGGTCTTGTTCATTACTAGGTGCTACTGATTAGATTTGATCAACACAAACACCTTTAAACTGAAATTAAAAAATCAAGCCTCAATTAATGTGAAAACTTGAGTGGAAACACCACCTATAAAAACTGCATTGTTAATACACATACCTGCTTTAGTATGATCAATTGTGGGGTTTAAAAAGCACAAAGGTTTTTTTTTTTTCTTTTTAAGATTTATTTTTTTATTTGAGAGAGAGAGAGTGATACACCCAGAGGGTGAGGGTTATTTAGGGGCAGAGGGAGAGGGAGAAAGAGAATTCTCAAGCAGATTCCTCGCTGAGCAAGGAGCCTGATGAAGGGTTTGATCCTATGACTCCGACAGAGATCATGACCTGAGCTGAAACCAAGAGTCAGTTGCTTAACCCAGGCATCCTTATGTATTTTTTCTTAATATGTTTTTTTTATTGTTGATATGAGTCATTTGGTTTAAGGAAACCAGTACAAAAACTGTCTAGAGCTTGTATCTAAGGCATAGTTGTTCACAAATGAGAGGTGATCAACAGCTCCAGCCAAATTTGCAATAATTTGTTTTGGTTGATAGAGTCTATTCATGTGTACCTGGTAATAGAATGACTATATTCTTTCAAGTAAAATGTAGAAGTCATTATTAGTAGGAGTGTGTCCTAAATTTCCAAACCCATATTGTTAATCCCTGAACACTGAACTTATTAGCTATGAGGCATAGATTGTTGGTATAGTCTAATTCTAAGATGAGAAGTTAAAATAATGAAAATACCAGTTTTAAACATGTAAATACATGTACACACATATATCCGAAATAAATTTATATATTTTATATATATTATATATTAATTATATTTAATCAATCGTGTGAATATATATGCATGTATATGTGTATATTTTCATGAACATTCTCCTTTTTTTTTTAAGATTTTATTTTTATTCATGAGAGACACAGAGAGAGAGGCAGAGACATAGGCAGAGGGAGAAGCAGGCTGCCTGCGGGGAAGCCCAATGTGGGACTCGATCCCAGGACCCCAGGATCACGCCCTGAGCTGAAGGCAGACACTCAACCACTGAGCCACCCAGGCATCCTAAAGATTTTCATTCTATTTCAAATATTTGATTATAGTTGGATTTCATTTAAAACAGACGAGTTCTTGGAGAAGCATTTGAAGACTCTGTTTCCAGAGATGTTTTGCAAAGGAAATTTATCTTTTCACTATTTATTTTTCAAAAGTTAGGATAATATTTTTAAAATTTCAATATGAATCTTTAATGTGTGAATATAAATATGTATTTACCTACTCAGGTTGATATATACATGTGTATGTATGTGTTTATTCAACTGAACGTTTTTAAACTTGATCTTACCGAGTTGTAACTACCATCCAATTATGTGAGAATATATTATAGTTGCCTGTCAGCTTGGAACATACTTTTGTTTCATTTGATTATTTTTTATGTATTACATTCTCTGGCCTTCCATCAGATTTTCTGCTTTGAAGAATATGTTTTACCATGTACAGAACTCATTCTTCCATATATTCATGCTATAACTTCCAGTGTCTCACAAAATCCTCATTTGGAGTGTTCTCATTTTAACGGTGTTTCAGAATAGAGACTTGTCCCATTGTAAATTATCAGATCTATCTACTCATTATGTATCCTTTGCTTTTTCTGTGGGAGAATGAGCAGAGAAAGAGAGGAAGGAACATTTCAGTTCTTTTTCTACACTTACACCTAATAAAATGTAAACTAGAAACATGAGAGTAACAGTTATATAGCTCCAAATCAGGACATGGACCCAATAGACTACAACTTTTTTCAAGTAAGAGAACCAAGCTTGGTCTGACATTTATTTCAGTCTTCCCTGCCACCCTCACACAGGTAGTATAATATTAACTAGATTTTTTAAAAAGTCACTGTTGATCAGTGATGTCTATTTTTAGTTCTGCTTCATTAACTGTTATTATAACACTTTTAAACAGATACTTATATTAACAAATGCCATGACCTGGGTTATTGGGTTTCCTCCTGCTTTATATCTGATAGCTTTATGATTTAAAAATACTTAAAAGGCCAAGGGGCACCCGACTGCCTCAGTCAGTAGAGCATGAGACTCTTGATTTCAGGGTTGTGAGTTTGAGCCCACATTGGGCATGGAGCCTACTTAATTAAAAATGCTTAAAGGCCAGATCTCTCAATTAGAAAATACAAGAACAATAAAAGCACTGTTTCAAAAATTAATTCTAGAATACATTTCTCGACATATAGTTTTGTAGATGTATGTTTGGATGTTTTATAAATAAAAGTAATATGACTAATCATGTATTAACTTATACTATCAGAAATTCCCTTAAAATCCTTTCTAGGACATGAATATTTATGACAATCTTTATTGTTTTCATTTTATTAACTTATTGAAGTATTTCATATAAACTGCATCAATTATAATACTAATTTAGGAATTACAAAATTATTTATTTGTGAGAGAGAGCTGCATAGCAAGGGGCAGGGCAGAGGTAGAGGCAGCGGATCTCAAGCCGACTCCCCACTAAGCACAGAGCGCAATACCAGCCTTTATCTCACAACCCTGTGATCACGACCTGAGCCAGGTGCTTAAACAACTGAGTTACGCAGGTGCCCCACTAGTTTAGGAATTTTTTTTTTTTAAGATTTTATTTATTTATTCATGAGAGACACACAGAGAGAGAGAGAGAGAAAGAAAGAGAGAGAGAGGCAGAGACACGGGCAGAGGGAGAAGCAGGCTCCATGCACGGAGCCCAATGTTGGACTCAGTCCCGAGTCTCCAGGATTACGCCCTGGGCCGAAGGCAGGCGCTAAACCTCTGAGCCACCCAGGGATCCCTAGTTTAAATTCCCTAGGAATTTTAATTCAGTATGTAACTTCTGTTGAAGTTGCTATAACTTTAGGGTCAAAATTAATTTGAAGGTTATTGGTATTATTTTTCTGGTTTCTAATAACTGCTGTCTCAAATGCATTATCAAGACAGAATTTTCCCAGGCTTAAAGTTTCTGCCCTATTAATTTCAGACTGAGATGTCTCTTGGACATCAGTAAAATGATATATTTTAGAGCATAGCCTAAAAACTATTAATGTTTAATCATTCTCCATATGTCTTTTACCAGTTATTAACAGAATATTGAGTAAGCAACAATTCTAAAGTATTTTCTCAGATTTTTATTTAAACTCAAGTGTAAACTATATTTCTTTAGTGCTTTAATATCTACCACCTTATTTGAGGAGAAGGAAGCTTTCTAGGGCTTTTATGTCAGCTTCCAAGTGGAGCAGTATTTATTTAACATTTTTCATTTTCATTAAAAAATACTAACTAAAAATTTACATGGTCTAATTAAATATAAATATTAGAAAACCTATGAAACAATTGAAATATTCAAACACTCAAAAACAGATATCCTTTAATTCACGAATTTCTTTTTTTTTTTTTTTTTTTTTAAATTTTTATTTATTTATGATAGTCACACAGAGAGAGAGAGAGAGGCAAAGACACAGGCAGAGGGAGAAGCAGGCTCCATGCACCGGGAGCCCGACATGGGATTCGATCCCGGGTCTCCAGGATCGCGCCCTGGGCCAAAGGCAGGCGCCAAACCGCTGCGCCACCCAGGGATCCCCTAATTCACGAATTTCTAATATATTTATTTAGGTTATCTATGCTAAACTTTATTTCATTAATCTACATAATAGCTCATATATAGCCTTCATCGTTAATTATTATAAGATGCTTAAAGTAGGAAACAATATAGAAACCTATTACTTAAAATTTCCTTTTTGAGGGACACCTGGGTGGCTCAGTTGGTTAAGCGTTTGCCTTCGGCTCAGGTCCTGATTTTATGATCTTGGGGTCCTGGGATTGAGCCCCCTATTAGGCTCTCTGGTCGCTGGGGAGTCTGTTTCTCCCTCTCCTTCCTCTGTGCCCACCCCCCCCCATGTGCACTCTCTCAAATAAATAAATAAAAATTTTAAAAAATATTTTATTTATTTATCCATGAGAGAGAGAGAAGCAGAGGGAGAAGCAGGGTCCATGCAGGGAGCCTGACATGGGACTCGATCCCAGGACTCTGGTCTGAAGGCAGGAGCTCAACCGCTGAGGCACCCAGGGATCCCGTCAAATAAATAAATAAATAAATAAATAAATAAATAAATAAATAAAATCTTAAAAAATTTTCCTCTTTGAGAAATGTTACATGAAAAGAATGTTAATAATATATAAAGTATATTGGTTTTGAATATCACATAGATAGATTTTGAAAAAGACCCAAAGAAAGTTTAAAAATCAATTATCAATAATTAAATAGAAAGTCAGGGTGACCTTTACTTCCTTTCAATCACATTTGATATTTCCAAACACATTACAAAGTGTATGTATTACTTAACTGTTTAAGAAGAAATATGCTGGTTTGGATGTGTTTTGTAACATCTAAACATTCCTGAATGTTGCTGAATGTTCAATTTTTATACAGATTTATGGAAATTCACACTAGTTGAAGGAAAGTTTAACTTCATCCTGAAATAATAGTGATAAATTAAATATTGAAAGCTATATATTTTCAAAGCATTTTAATATTCATTCTCTCATTGGACTATCCTAACTCTCCAAAGTTGGAAGAGCAAGGATTATCTTCATTTTGCAGAGAGGAAAACTGAAGTTCATGATGCTTAGCAGTTTGCCCACTTAAGCAATACCCAGAGTTATTAAGTAATAGGCCAGAATTCAACTTGTTTCATGCCATGGTCAATCTAGTGCTTTTTCTCTATGCTACAAGAACTGGACATGCTTAAGGGTAAACACAAAAATGGAAATAGGCTTAGATCTATTCCTACTTATAAGTTTGCCTGTAGACCTCACAGGAGCCTGACCAGGAAAATCTACATTATTACTTTCATCAACTTGAAGAGGAGATCATGTTAAACAGGCTTTTAGGTTTAATTTTTAAAAATCTATATTGTCTGTTTTTTTCACCATATTCCAGTTTGTGTATTTGCCAACTTCTATTCTAGAGAATTATGTCTCCTACCTAAAGGATTGCATTGCTTAATAAACACTGATGATGCTAATGGTTTACCTGAGTTAAATAACATACTAATCTAGTTTCATTGACACAATGCTAACATTCATGAGTTTATATCATTTTATTTACACAAGCACACACTCACTTACTAGGTGAAAGTTAAGCGTAGTAATTTTTGCCTCGAACTAGAACATTATTTATATAATTTGCAACCTAATTGGAGCACTTGGTCATATAATCTATAATTTTAAAACATAATAACATAAAATTCACAGAAAATTCTCTTCTGTAGCTACATTGGATAATTTTGTAACGCATTTCTACTAGGTTTCTATTAAGTATGAAATTATTTTAAACAAGTCATTTATAAGATCTGCCTCAGTATTTTTGTGCTTCTAAAATATCACCACTATAATCTGCTTTTTTAAAATAGTCTGACACCTACCGAGTACTCTTTCACCTCCTACAAGAAAGCAAGAAAAAGAAAGCATTTATGTTTTTAATTTTAGTGAAGGGTTCTTGATTTAAGAATTAGTCATTTGCTGTCATTTGAATTTCAACTATTCTGTAAGTACTTGAGGTTCTTTTTGTATGACTTCTATGGTTTTCACATATGTCACCATTAATTTCATCTTTCACTTGGGTTTAATAAAATCCAAAAAGTTTATTTTCTACTATTTCTTAGTTCCCTTCATTTCAAATATTCAGTGCCTCCTCAAAACAACATTATGGTTTTGAACTGTTTATCAACAACAGATAATGCCAGGAAATGGTGATTCTAGTTTTCAGTTAAAAAAATAAGATAAAATGAAAAACTAAAGGAATAATTACTATAACATTTCCCCCCTCCATTTAGCTAATCAGGCATTCACATCAGTGAATATTAGATTTTGAGACTATGGATCCAAGTTGTAAATGTTTTACATATTCAGAGAAGTGAAAAATAATATTTATTTTGCTTACTCTGTGCTAAATGATGTTCTAAAACCAAATAGATTCCCCCTGACAACAATCCTAAGAGGTAGACATTATTACCTGTTTTACGTATAGGCAAACAGACAAAATGATTAAGTTATCCGTGGTCACACAGCTAGTAAGACACGGATAATGTATTTAAAACCAATTTAAAGTATCTAAAACTTGTTATTTTGAGATACCACATTCCCAACTCCTATTATGAATATGAGGGTTTTTTTAGAAAAATATTTTATTTATTCATGAGAGACACACAAAGAGAGGCAGAGACGTAGGAAGAGGGAGGAGAAGTGGGCTCCATGCAGAGAGCCTGATATGGAACTCCATCCCTGGACTCTGGGATCACACCTGAGCCAAAGGCAGACGCTCAACTGCTGAACCACCCAGGCGTCCCGAATATAAGGGTTTTGATCTCTACTATTTGTTATACATCCATTTACTTGCTTGTGGGAAGAAACGGAGGGAAGGAAGGAGGTAAAGGAGGAAGAGCTGATGAAGGTAGGAGAGATGTCAGAATTCTGCCCATTTGTTGATATTGTGTGCTACATAATGTAGTTCAGTTTAGGGTCTTGTAGCATTTTCAATACAATAAATAATTTTAAATTTCATCAAGTGAAGTCTCTGGTAATATTACCAGATGGAGACAACTGGTAAACTTTTATTCACTAATAATCATAATTGAAATGTTATGGCAGTCTCATATTTGGAACAAAGACAATTCTGGTAATTTTCACAGCAATAAATCTATCTTAAAATTATTATGAAAAAATGATTATGAGGTGTTTTTTCACCCTCAGTACTCAGCTTATTTAATTTTAGTTTTTAAAAAGCCCATAAATTTTAGTAAGATTGAAGTTAGGCTTAAATCATAGGAAAATTAAAGTTTAAAATCTGTAACAGAAGGAAAGTACCCCCCCTTCCATCCCATGCCCACCTCTGTTCATTTCCACCAGAACTGTTCCATCAAGAAAGGAGGAATTATTCTGATTGGTCAGAGTTAATGGACCATTCATTGAACCATATTTTTAAAGGTACACAGCAATGGTTCTCATGTTCTTTTTTTTTGCCTATAATTTGATCCTGTAAGAGCAGATAAGTTAAGTAAGGATCCTTGAAACCTAGATGTCAGTCTCCTCTCTTGCATGCCTTGCAGCAGGGGGTGCTTAATCCAGCAGACAATGGACCCTTCTGTCTTTTACCCTTCCTGCTGTTTCCATGCAGATGAGTCAAGCTCTATTTGAGCCTGGAAAATCTTACATACTCTCTTGTCAACTTCTTCCTTCAGTGTGTACTCAGAAAATGGTAATACGCCTCAAGTAAGTCTTTAACATAGCTCTGAATTCAGGGTTATCAGGAAGTAATACCAGATTTCATGTATTCTGTACTTTAATAGATCATTGTATTTATAGTTAACATTTACTCTGGATTATTCATATGTTCTTGTGCAATTAGAAACTATTTCTGTCTTCAAGTGCTTAAAGCCAGGAGAAGTATGGATATTAATCAGGGTAATTTAGAAATTGTATTTGTTTCTTATGTACTACTCACTATCCTAGGTACTGATGGTAGAGTGCTAAACAGAGTGGTTATAAACCACACTGATTTTTAGCAAGATTGTTAAGAAAGGGTAAAATTCAGGCACCTGGGCAGCTCAGTGGTTGAGCATCTGCCTTTGGCTCACATCGTGATCCTGGGGTCCTGGAATGAAGTCCTGCATTGGGTTTCCTGAGGGGAGCCTGCTTCTCCCTCTGTCTAGGTCTCTGTTTCTCTTTTTGTGTCTCTCATGAATGAACAAATAACTTTTTTTTTTAAAGGAAAGGGTAAAATTCAAACAGGAAAGGGGAACAGAAATCATACGCAAAAAACAAATCTCAGCTTAATATGCATGGTTGGCGTTTTGGGTACAGAACAAATCTAACACAGGAAGTTTAAGATTAATGATATATAGGTCACTGTAGTTGAACTTTGTTTTATTTAAAACAAGCAAATTTTTCAAACAAAATCAACAAATTACTAACAGTAATGATACAACTTTATAGTTTATTTTATTTTATTTTATTTTATTTTATTTTATTTTTAAGGAATCTCACATCCAATATAGGGCCTGAACTACAATCCAAAGATCAAGAGTTGCATGCTCCACCAACAGAGCCAGCCTGGTGCTCCTATAGTCCCTTTTTTTTTTTTTAAATAATAATAAAAAATAGGGTGCTTTCACTTATGAATGTGATCATTTTAATATTTTGAGAAATCAGCCTTCAACATTTTGGCAATTAGTTTTTTTTCACTGATGAAACTTTGAATATTTGTGCATTAGTTTTATTTCATGCCTCCAAAATGGGATAAAACTTACCAAATTTTAAGTCACAAACCAGTACATTGTCTGTTGATTGTAGGCTTCCACATTAAATCATAAGAAATGGTAGGTAAGAGGAATCTTCATCTTGAAAACATACCCAAATTTAAATTCTGAAACTTTTTTTTGATTGATTAGTAGATGTTGGTGTCACAGCATCATATGCAGTGACAGAGGGAATGGCCAGGTTTTTATCAGCACTCATCTCACACTAAATTTTGAGAATTTAGTAGTTTTTAAATTAGTTTTTCACCTCCTGACAGGTGGCTTCCAACTCTAAAAGTATCTTGACTTATTTCCGTACCATACATTCAAAAAATAGTTACTGATTACATATACTATTCTAGATACTGCACTGGTCACTGGGGAGTGAAGGATGACAGTCGTGGCTCTCAAGAATTCCCCAATGGAATGAGCTTTTGCTTCTTACTCTTCAAGTGGCATCAATTCTAAGCAACCAAAAGTATCAGGGATTTAAGTAGCATTAATACCATCATTAAAAAAAAAAAAAAATACCATCATTAAATGTAGATTAGGCCAGATGATTTTTCAAACACCAGGTTTAATCAGAGAAAGTACAAGAATGTTCTTTGGGCTTTCACCTTGATGAGTGTAGTTATCTATCCTTGGGATGTAATAATAGAACTCAGTGAGTAATGCATCAGCTACAGCCCTATGGATCCAAAATGAACAATAGTTTCTCCAGCCGTTGACTTCCAATAGACAGCCAAGGCACTTTTAACTTTCCCTGCCAAGAAATCACCAGTGAACAGCAATGATGGTAGATGTTGACTATTTACTGCCACGACGTTGAGAAAATTAGTGCGCTACATTGCACTACTTGTCAAGCATTTTGACATCTTGGAACAGAAGTGCTGTTTAAATATAAAGAGCATTTTCCGTTGAATTGCTGTTAGTCATCCCTGTGAGGAAATGACCTATCAAGTAATAGACCAGAATATAGGAGAACTGCCATGATAGAAGATTGATTTCTGCTAAAGAGACCTTAAAGTAACTATGTGTTTCAATTTGTGGTTGTTTACAATCATTTGTAAATTACCAAGGTAAAAACCCAATATAAAAAAGCTATTTGAATTCACTTTCCAGCACAATTTCCTGGGCTTTCCTGCCTCCTCCATCCCCCACCAGCCCCTTCTCTTTCTGGCTCTCTCTCTCTCTCTGACCAGGAGAGAATGAGTCTCAGGCTTAAATGTGAATCGGGAGGTCAGAACGCTTGTCAAAACAATGATGTGGGGGGCCTCACCTGATAATTTCCATTTCTAACAAGTTCCTAGGAAATACTTTTTGCTTGTATATATTTGATGAACCATTGCTCAAGGTAAAAGGTTTTGGGGACTTGGGAAGAGGAATGAGAGACTTATGAAAAGCTGAAGCTGGTCTCTGATCTTGCTTACTGAGGTGTCCAAGAGGTTGGGAAGATAATTGCTCCTGCCCTGGGGAGTCCATTGAAAGTAAACGGCTGTCCTCTGAGTGGGTGATTGGCCTAGGGCAGCCTGTACAGCACTACTTTTCCCACTCTTAAACCCAGGTTTATAGTTTAAGAAGGCATTTTACCTCTCTTTGCTCCAATTTTCTCAGGTGCAAAGTAGTAATGGTACTTTCTCTTCTCTGTTATTAAAAAAAATAAGACAAAACAAAACAAAACAAAAAACACATAAATCCTGATGGTACTTTTACTTACATTGAAAATTCCCTGGATTTATTATCTATTACTCTGATGTAGTTTAAAAAAAAGTTATAAAAATTTAGCAAAATCTTTCCATGAAGATTTTCAGCTTTTAATCTTAAGTATTTAGTTAAAAATACCAAATACCTGTTCTTTAGTGCCTGGGGCTAGACATTTCCTTGTCTCTAAGAGAGAAGGAGCTACAAGGGTACAAGTACTTAAAGAGACTCTCTAAAAAGCCCTGTCTAATCTGTACCACCTCCACTGCCATCAGCTTTCCACTTTATCCACTATTCTTCTTAAGGTTTCCACACCAGGAACGCCAGCCTCCTGGCTGTGCTTTCAAAACACAGCATTCTCCCATTCAAAGGACCTTGCATTTACAATTTTATCTGCTAGAAATGTTCTATAAAAACAGTCCAAGGATCCCTGGATGGCGCAGCGGTTTGGCGCCTGCCTTTGGCCCAGGGCGCGATCCTGGAGACCCGGGATCGAATCCCATGTTGGGCTCCCGGTGCATGGAGCCTGCTTCTCCCTCTGCCTTTGTCTCTGCCTCTCTCCCTCTCTCTCTGTATGACTATCATAAATAAAGAAAAATTAAAAAAAAAAAAACAAAAAAAACAGTCCATATGTGTACAACTAGAATATTATAATAGAAGATATAATAACAGGATAAAACTACCCTCAAGTCTCTGCTCAAAAGCCACTTCATTAGTGAAGGCTTGATCATCCTATAAAAAAGAACTTTTGCACATGAACATCCAAGTGCAACATTTACCCTTGCACACATTAATATACACATGCTCTTATCTCATCCCTGATAAACTTTTTCTCCAGATATTTGTCTCCATCTGACAGACAATATAGTTTACTAGTGGTTTATTTATTGTCTTCTTCACAGCTAGAATGCAGATTCCATGATGGTAAGGTCTTGGTTTTTCACTGCAGACCTACAACAATCACTTGCATATCAGAGCCACTCAGTACATATTTCTAGAATGAAAGGTGACATTTTTTAAAGTTTTATTTATTTAAATGATCTCTACACCCAACGCAGGGCTTAAACTCACAACCTTGAGATTAAGAGTCAAGTTGGTCTACTGACTGAGCCAGCCAAGTTCCCTGAAAGATGATATATTCTTACAGTAGATTATCCACTACAAATTTGGTATCTCTTGTGTTACTTACTCAGGTGGCTCTTACACTTCAGTTTTACTTAACTATTGGCAGTTCTTTAGAAGCACCATTGCTCATGTATGTTATTACCCTGAATGTTCATTTCTGAACATTTTTGTTGTTTTTCACATTCCTATGTTTTCTTTAAAATAAATCAGATGTCCTCTTCTCAAAAAGTAATTCATGATAAACTTGTTTATCATGTGTCCCCTTTCTAATTGTAACCCTTATTCTGGGACTTCACCTACTCATTATATTGTCTGTCTAGTAGAAAGTCATGCCAGTTTTACTATGAACCACTTGAAAACAGGATCTGTTCACTATTTCTAGCATCAAAAGCACAATGCCTAAATGCCTGGCACATGGAACTACTCGTAAATGTTGAATGAATGAACAATAATCTTCCTTTATTTCCCCTCATCATGATAAGATACTCTTTGTTACTCTACACTCCTAAAATTGCCCTGGGATATCAGACTAACAAGGAATGCTCAAGAGAATAGATACTTATGACAATAACCAGTCAGAAGATCAACTAAGCAAAGTCTTAAACTAGAGTAATTCCCAAACAAGGACAAGGAAAGAGGCATTCAGGCTCATTTAGATAGGGGTAGTAAGATGCTGGAATCTGCACCGCCATGAAGAAAACCACTGCTTCTAATACTAATGAAAGTGAATCTTTCAGGTATGTGGCAATAGATCATGATAAAACTCTTCAGAAAATCTGTTTCTGGACTTTACCTCATCAGACATCACTTGGTGTGTGATGAGGTAAACATTAATTTTACTATGTAATTGGTTTAGAAACTATTCCCCTAAGGGGAGAAAGATTCTTAGTCTGATTTTGCTGCTTCAACGAAATACCACCAACTGGGTGGTTTCTAAACAACAGAAATGTGTTGCTCACAGTTCTGGAGACTGGAAAGTCCAGGATCAAGGTGCCAACATGGTCATCTTATGTTGAGGGTCCTCTTTGGAGCTCATAAGCTGTCACCTTCTCCTTAATGTCCTCATTTGGTAGAAAGGGCAGAGGATTTCTCTGGAGCCTCCTTTATAAGACACTAATCCCATCTGCGATGGTTTTACCCTCATGACTTCAACTCCCAAAGGCCCCATCTACTAATGCTATATCACATTGGACATTAGGATTTTGACATATGAATTTGGTGGGAACACAGACATTCAGACCATAATAGATGCATAAGAGTCAAATCTTGTTCTAAAGTTTACAGCCTGGAAGATAGGCAGAATTTGGAGATGTTCAGATGGTATATATCTTAGTCTTACATCTTTGAAGATGGTAATGACCCATGCCAGCAGACAGATCCTGCATACAATTGAGAAGAAACAACTGTGCATTGTGAATGAGAGTGTTTGCCTTGGCAGAAAGGTGTTTCATCTCTTTCTTCTATGAGTGTATTATGCATAATGTTAACAAGACACTTAAATATGGGAAATCTGAAGCAAACAATGATAGACCAAAAAAAAAAAAAAAAAAAAAGCCCAGGGAAGGGATCCCTGGGTGGCGCAGTGGTTTAGCGCCTGCCTTTGGCCCAGGGCGTGATCCTGGAGACTGGGGATCGAATCCCATGTCGGGCTCCCGGTGCATGGAGCCTGCTTCTCCCTCTGCCTATGTCTCTGCCTCTCTCTCTCTCACTCTGGGACTATCATAAATAAATAAATTTAAAAAAAAAAAATTAAAAAAAAAAAGCCCAGGGAAATAAGGTGAGTCAGTGTTATCAAAAGGCAGAGGTGGTCTATTGGTAGCCCTAGAAATCAACTGTGAATAATTTAAGTTGATTAAACATAGCATAAAAAATGTGGAGGAAAAGGTTGGTGAGATCAACTAACAGGCAAAGCAAATAGTTTTCTCAACAGTAACATTTTTGCTATATTAAAGAAAGTCTGTATATGATAAGAAATTGAGAAAATAATTACAGCAGTTCCTTTCTCAGAAGGCTAGTTCTAATGAGAACTCTACCTCAATGTAAGCTGAATCAGTTATTTTAAAGCACAAGTAAATAAGTTATGGCCTCCAGGCCAAATCCATGCTTGAGCTAAGAATGGTTATTATGTTTTTAGACAGTTGTAAGGAAAGAAGAAGAAAAAAAAAAGAAGAATATTCACTAGAGACCTAGATAGCTCACAAAGACAAAAATATTTGTTACCTGGAGGGTTTAAATTTTTAAAGATAAAATTAATTTTCACATTCATTTTATATATATATAAATGAATATAATAAACAGATAAAGAATAACAAATGAATATTATATACCTATAGTGAATGTGAAGATTTATATGTACACAATTCATCCTTTTGTAGGGCTATGCTAATCTTCTCTGTATTGTTCCAATTTTAGTATATGTGCTGCCAAAGCGAGCACTATGTACACAATTGAATATGTTGTAAGAGAACAATTTTGTTTTACACATTGTAGGATTTCATACCCTACAGGGTGGATTGCTGGATGAGAGAAAGAGGAAAAAACTATTTACTGGTTTCATAGTTCATTGGAGTCAAGAAATGAGAACAACGAACCAAGTTCACTTCATTTTTGCAATTATAATCTCACAGAAGAAAATGAAGTAAAAAATGTAAATCTGATTGTGGGAGATACATGGAAGGATTGAATGAAAAAGGCAATGAAAGGGTATAAATCACTTCTTTGAAAGCTCTAATAGTAGGAGGACAGTAAGAAATAGTAATGGAGGTCCTTGTGGTTATTGGTAGGTTGTCTTACTACTTGAGTCTGAGATTTCTCTGCTACAACTGCTACTGTCCTTGCCCCAAACAAGTGTCAGAAAGGATGAGAATTCTTATCTTCGAAGCTCTAGCTGATTTGTTAAGAGAGATGTTGAACAAATAGACCCACAGACACACTGCATCTCTTTTGGAAGGTAGTATTTAAGTTTCTTCTGTTTTTATGTGTAAAACATTTCAAATACACTTCCACTACTCAAATGTCCATAGGGCCTAGCAAATTTGGCCAGATTACAGGTAAGAGAGAAGGAAGACGGCTGTGGCAAACTGGAGAGATTGGGCCCTTCCTAAAAGAATTAAAATTATATTAAATTTTTTTAATTAAAGATTTTATTTATTTATTCATAAGAGACACAGAGAGAGAGGTTGAGACGTAGGCAGAGGGAGAAGCAGGCTCCATGCAGGAAGCCCAATGTGGGTCTTGATTCTGGGTCTCCAGGATCACGCCCTGAGCCAAAGGCAGAGGCATCCCAAGATTATATTAAATTTAAAGAAAAGAAATAAATCATTTACAAGTTTTCAACCTCTTCTCTCCTTCCCATTAATCTTACCTCTTTTTTTTTTTTTTTTCTGGCAACTGAAAGGGAAGGAGGACACCTTTCAGTTGTTACCTTTCTTGAAATGGTTCATTCTAACCCAATTAATTCAGCCTGACCTCAACATTTGTGGATTCTTGCATTTCCCCTATGAATCCATCTACTATCTCCATCTAACTTCCCAAATTCCTGATGACAAATAATATTCCTAGTCATAATTTATTGAGAACTTAAATGCATACTAATTAATTTTTCAGTGGCATATAACTCTCATAAGTAGTGCTTACATTTTACAAATAAAAATAAGGAGACTTAGAGAAGGTAAGTAATTTGTCAAAAGATGTACAGTTAGCAAGTGGGCAGTTCTAAGATTCAAGCACAAAGGGTTCAACCTCATGCTCTTAACCATGAAGTTTAATCCTGTTGGAAGAAGTTAACCCCTATTCAAGGGAAATGAGTGGCAAATGCTGGCTCCCTTTTGTTCAACAGCTGCCAGAGCGGAAAGTTTCATGGAAAAGTATCCCCACGGAACCTTTCTATTTCTTTAACCATTACATTAAACAGTAACATATCCTTGTTAAACATAATCTCTCTCAACTTTTTTTTTTTTTAAGTAAGGTCTATGCCCAACATGGGGCTTGAAATTATGACCCCGAGATCAAGAGTCACATGCTTTACCAACTGAGCCAGCCAGGTGCCCCAAACATAATCTCCTTTTTCTTTTTTAATTTTTTAATTTATTTATGACAGTCACAGAGAGAGAGAGAGAGAGAGAGAGAGAGAGAGAGAGAGGCAGAGACACAGGCAGAGGGAGAAGCAGGCTCCATGCACCGGACCCCGACGTGGGATTAAATCCCGGGTCTCCAGGATCGCGCCCTGGGCCAAAGGCAGGTGCCAAACCGCTGCGCCACCCAGGGATCCCCATAATCTCCTTTTGATTCAAAAGTTTCTAACTACTTCAGAAACCTCAGTGAATAATTTACATTTCATTTTTTTTTTTTGTCTTTCACTCTCAGGACATTTTTTTCTTTCAAGATTTTGTTTATTTGACAGAGAGAGAGTAGAAGCAGAAGGTGTGGCAGGCAGAGGGAGAGGGAGAAGCAGGCTCCCTACTGAGCAGGGAGCCCGATGTAATGCAGGGTTAATTGCAGGATCCTGGCATCATGACCTGAGCTGAAGGCAGAAACTTAACCGACTGAGCCACCCAAGCACCCTGTTTTCAGGACTTTTTAAGAAAGCATAACATTGCTTTCTTTTAAATGGGTAGATATTTTTATAATTTTTTCTATATGTTTTAATGTGAACTTTAAATAAAGTATTGGAAATTACCAACTGTATTAAACTTTACATAAATATATCACTTTCCTCAACATTGACTTAATGTGAATTATAGTTCATATTTTTTTCTGGTTAGTTTAGAATTATTCAAATGATGCATGGCAAAGACATGTTTTAACACTAGTTTTTACTAACTCAAACTTCCATGTTCCCCATGAATAAACTAAATTTTCTTTATTCTTAATATTTTCTGATCTCTTCAGTTCAATTGAAATTTGGATTTTTCAAATGATTCCTCTAACATTTCCTTTTTTAAAAAAAAAACTATTTTATTTATTTATTCTCAATGAGAGGCACAGAGAGAGAGAGGCAGAGACACAGGCAGAGGGAGAAGCAGGTTCCATGCAGGGAGCCCAACGTGGGACTCATCCGAGGTCTCCAGGATCACACCCTGGGCTGAAGGCGGCGCTAAACCGCTGAGCCACCGGGACTGCCCTCCCCTAACATTTCCACCAGAAATTTAGCTTTCTCTATCTCTAGTGAAAGAAAGCCAGTCGGCTTCTTACATTTATGTCACTTTCTGATTATTATTCTACATCCTCTGTCCTCCCCTAATTTGAATTGAATGTCAGTAAGTAATATTGACCCTCTCTCTGTTCAAGCCACTCCTATATCTTCCAGAAACAGTGCCCACTTACACTTTCTGAATGAGGTCAGCTAGGGCTCGTCAAGCTCCTTATCATTTTTATAGTTTCATCATCTCTAGTTATCTATGCCATGACCTCATTTTTATTCCATATCTCAAAATTCAAACTTCCAGGACTCCAGTGCAACAATAATCAGAAGTCTAA
Organism: Vulpes vulpes; assembly: GCF_048418805.1. NCBI lineage: Eukaryota > Metazoa > Chordata > Mammalia > Carnivora > Canidae > Vulpes > Vulpes vulpes. The sequence continues at coordinate 53,202,803 of NC_132792.1, read as the reverse complement.
TGAACTTGAGGTAACCAGAAATTCATATATTGTAAGCATTAGTAATATAGAAGTCCAGCTCCTATCTGTTCTGCAAATTAATGTATGGCTAATATTAAAATTTGTAGTCTGCTTTTTTCCAAAATATATTATATTCCTATTATACACCATCTCTGGTTTCCTTCTTTTCCCCGTTAGTGACAATTTTAAAAAACAATTTGTTTTCCAAACACTAAATGACAACTTGGGTTTAAAAAAATGCTGTGGTATGTGCTGTTAAAAACAAAATACAACTTAGAAAATGTGAAGCTCCAATTGGCTTTATTCAGCAAGCCATGAATCAGGCAGGATCCCAAGTAACAAATAGAAGGTAACTTTAAGAGCTGCTGGAATGGAAAGACTTTTAAATACAGAAAGAGATAGAGCAGGGAAATCATGAACAAAAGGAAGGGTTATTTCAGGCAGAGTCACATTCCTTTGGGGGAAGGCAGAGTGGATTACCTCACTAGTGCTGGCCTGGAAATTTCAGACTCACTGGTTAAGATTATATTCCCAAGAGAGGTTGGAACTGCAGTCAGGTTAGGTAGATATTAAGTCTTGGTTTACCGACATGGGGCTTAGCCCAAGTGACTCCATTTTAGGTGTGCTGTTTCTTTTTTAACAATATCAAATATCAAGTCATCCCTCCTTCTCATCCTTGCTTTTGTATCCCCACTTACACCATCATAATTTAAATTCTGTTACTTTAAACTTTGGCCCTTATAATAGTCTCTTGTCTACCTCTTTACCATTTCTTCCCCATCTGTTAACCTTCTAAAATACAGTAATAACAATCATGAGGAATGATATTCATAATTAGATGGCTGCTTGCTTTGCTTATGGACACTTCAGAGATGCAGGATGTTGGAGAGGGTGCCCTCACCACCTGCTGAATTACACCCAAGGTCTCAGGAACTGGAATCTCTACCTTCAGAAATGGGAGATCCAGCACAGAAATGGAATGAGAAAGTGTCATTGAAGGGTTTATGAACCTTTTGATGATTTCTCAGAAAATGTACATACACATATACATTTGCACAGAATTTTGAGTGTGATTTCAAAGAGATTCTCAGAAACCCTCTGTGTCTTGAACACTGGGGAAAGAACTCTTGTTCCAGACATTATAAAATTTATTTTTGAATAATGTAACATAACTCTTTCAACACAAACCAGACAGCTGTGCACTTGGACCAAACGGTTTATATCCCTTATAGTATTGTTTCTGCCAAATTGTCCCATCTGCTTTGGCTTGCATAATAGACAACAGCAAGAATTTCTTTTCTATCTATTTGTAAAGGCCCTCTTCGATCCTTTATACATAGACTATACAAATGCACACAATGTCTTACATATTATTTCATAGGTTAACAAATGCATGGAGTCCAGTGTGAAGTTCCATGGACTCTAGGTTAACAATGATCTATAAAGAATAAACTAGTTCTTTGTAAACAAAACTCTATATATTTCTCACACTCTTGCACTCTCTTATCATTTCATAAATTCTTTCAATGTTTCTTCTGTATAATTTGTACTAAAGTGAAACAAAATGAGATGGTTCTGTTTTGACTATACCTGCACAAAAGTGTTAGGATTTAGGCCTAAAGGTTGGTATGGGGGTGCCAGTGATAATCAGAATGAGAAAATTTCTTTATGAATGTGGTTTTCCTCCTTCAATTACTTGGAGATTGTTTCCAGAACATTCTGAATTTAGCTTTAATTAAGAGAATCAGTGTTAATTTTCATTATGGTTTTGTTTCCTCTAACATTTCTCTGTCATTTCAGTGACCATTGAAAAATCCAAAATAAACTTCATACCCTGGCACTTTAGGTACTTCAACTGTTCCCACCTATTGCTACAGTTCCAACAACTCCTCTTCTTCTACACATAGGCCCATGCTGCTGTTAAACCACAGAAGCCTGTCTTCTTTCAAGTGGTACTGAGTTTCCTAATCTGTGTGCCACTTTTTATTTGTTTGATTATGCCAGGAATTTGATATTCTCAGATGCAGTGCGTATTGAAAACATTATTATAACATGTTAATACATTAGACAAATATTAAATGACACCTAAAGATGATTATGTAATTATAAAACTGGCATATATACATATATATATATATATATATATATTCTTATATATTCAAGTCTTTCAACACTAACCTCACCTTCTATATTCTCATGATACTTAAGATGTGCTTTGCTTTGTATTTTCTAGGCCATTGTTTGTGGTATTCTCCCTTCCTCCATATTTCATCTGCCTGCTATCCCTTTCCCATGTAGTGACCCTATTTGGAGAAGGCTGGTTTCTACTCTTCTCATGAGTTCCGCTGGCACCCTATTCCAACTTCTATTATATCACACCTCATTTAACTCCCTGTTCATTGTCTTATTTCATCATTGTGTCCCCAGTGCCTAAACAGCACCTAGCATGTAGAAAGCATTCAAATAAATGAAAGTTGATGATATTGAAATATAGGTATAATTGAGGGCACCTGGCTGGCTCAGTCCGTAGAGCACACAACTCTCGATTTCAAGGTTGTGATTTGGAGCCTCATGTTTGGCATAGAGTTTACTTAAAATAAAATAAAATAAAATAAAATAAAATAAAATAAGTATAGGTAAAATTGGTTTTGAGGAGTTAAATGATAATAGGTATTGAAAGTCATAGAAATACTTATACCTTTGACCCTGTACTTCAGGAGTCAAAAAGTTGAATGCTTTCAACGGTCACACAAATGATGTAAATGTGCCATGTGGACTGAGGGAAGGCAGTGGAAACAGGATACTATATATGCCTCATCTATACACATTCAACTTTAATTTTTATAAATACTATAAATAGACAAAAAATCATAACCCTTGTCTCAGTCTTATTAAATTGTACTAAAGAAACAATTCCTTAGAAGAAAAATGGATATTCATAACAATATTACTTGTGAATTTCCCCTGTTAAAAGGGGGTGGGGAATGAGCACAAATTAAAAAGCACAAATTAAATAAGGAACATATTAAATTAAATGTGGATTATATCTGCTAAATGCCATATATTCTTTAATATTAGAATAATTCCCCCAAACTATATACTATGGAAAATGCTTTCACTATTGAATGAAATAGAAATTATATTTTAAATTTTTTATTTAAATTCAATTAACATATAGTAGTATATTAGTCTCAGAGACAGAATTTATGGATTCATTAGTTGCATATAACACTTAGTGCTCATAACATCATTGGGGTGCATGTGCACCTTCAAATCACTATGTTTGTATCCTTTGGAAAAATACCTAGTAATGCAATTGGTGGGTTTTAGGGTAATTCTATTTTTAACTTTTTGAGGAGCTGCCATACTGTTTTCCAAAGTGGATGCGCCAGATGGCATTCCTACCAACAGTAAGAGGGTTCCCCTTTCTCTGCATCCTTGCCAGCATCTGTTGTTTCCTGAGTTGCTAATTTTGGCCATTCTTACTGGTGTAAGGTGGTAGCTCATTGTGATTTTGATTGTATTTCCCTGGTGACAAGTGATGTGAAGCATGTTTTTATGTGTGTTGGACATTTTTTGTCTTCTTTGGAAATGTCTGTTCATGTCTTTTCCCCATTTCTTAACTGGACTCTTTGTTTTTGAGTGTTGAGTTTGGTAAGTTCTTTATAGATTTTGGATACTAGTCCTTTAACAGATGTATCATTTATGAATATCTTCTCCCATTCCCTAGGTTGCCTTTTAGTTTTGTTGATTGTTCCCTTTCTGTGCAAAAGCATTTTATCCTGATGAAGTCCAATAGTTCATTTTTTCTTTTGTTTCCCTTGCCTCTGGAGATGTGTCTAAGCAGTAAGGTGCTGCGGCCACAGTCAAAGAGGTTGCTGCCTGTATTCTCCTCTAGGATTTCGGTAGATACCTGCCTTACCTTTAGGTCTTTCATCCATTTTGAGTTTATTTTTGTGTATGGTATAAGAAAGTGGTCCAGTTTCATTCTTCTGCATGTGGCTGTTCAAATTTCCCAACACCATTTGCTGAAGAGACTTTTTTTTTCCATTTGATATTCTTTCCTGCTTTGTCAAAGGTTAGTTGGCCATAGAATTGAAGGTGCACTTCTGAGTTCTCTGTTCTGTTCCATTTTTTTAAAGATTATTTATTTATTTATTCACGAGAGAAAGAGAGAGAAAGAGGTGGAGACACAGGCAGAGGGAGAAACAGGCTCCATGCCCGGAGCCTGACATGGGACTTGATCCTGGGACTCCAGGATCACGCCCTGGGCTGAAGGCAGATGCTTAACCGCTGAGCCACCCAAGGATCCCTGTTCTGTTCCATTGATCTGTGTATCTGTTTTTGTGCCAATACCATACTGTCTTGATGATGACAGCTCTATAATACAGCTGAGCAGGAAGCCCTAGGTGGGGCTCAATCCCAGGACCCTGAGATCATGACCTGAGGTGAAGGCAGATGCTTAATCAACTGAGCCACCAAGGCGCCCCTTTGGTTTTCTTTTTCAACATTACTTTGGCCATTTGGGGTCCTTTCTGGTTCCATACAAATTTTAGAATTGTTTGTTTTAGCTCTGTGAAAAATACTGGTGGTATTTTGATAGGGACTGCATTGAATGTGTAGATTGTTTTGAGTAGCATAGACATTTAAACAATATTTGTTCTTCCAGTCCGTGATCATGAAATGTTTTTCAGTTTCTTTGTATCTTCCTCAATTTCTTTCCGAAGTGTTCCATAGTTTTCAGAGTACAGGTCTGTTAGCTTTTTGGTTAGGTTTATTCCTAGGTATCTTACAGGTTTTGGTGCAATTGTAAATGGATCAATTCCTTGGTTTCTCTTTCTGCTCCTTCATTGTTACTCTATAGAAATGCAGCAAGCGTCTTGCATTAATTTATATCCTACAAATTTGCTGAATTTCTTTATCAGTTCTAGGAATTTTTTGATGGAGTCTTTTGGGTTTTCTACATAAAGTATCATGTCGTTTGAGAAGAGTGAAAGTTTAACTTCTTCTTTGCTGATTTGGACACATTTTATTTATTTTGTTGTTGTTGTCTGATCACTGAGGCTAGGACTTCCAGTACTATGTTGGACAAAGTGGTGAGAGTGGCCATCCTTGTTATGTTCCTGACCTTAGGAGAAAGCTCTCCATTTTCCCCTTTGAAGATGATATTGGCTGTGGGTCTTTCCTCTTTGGCTTTTATGATGTTGAGGTATGTTTCCTGTTTCCCTATATTGTGGAGAATTTTGTGTTTTGTTTTGTTTTGTTTTAAAATTTTTAATCAAGAAAGGATTCTGTATTTGTTAAATGCTTTTTCTGCATCCATTGAGAGGATCACAAGGTTCTTAACCTTCTGGACCATATGTGGAACATCACGTTGAGTGATTTGCAGGTGTTGAACCACCCCTGCAGACCAGGAATAAATCTCACTTGGTTTTGGTGAATAATACTTTTAATGTACTGTTGGATCCCATTAGCCAGTATGTTGGTGAAAGTTTCTGCTTGCATGTTTATCGGGGATATTGGTCTGTAATTCTTCATAGGGGGTCTTTCTCTGGTTTTGGGATCAAGGTAATGCTGGCCTCATAGAATGAGTTTGAAAGTTTTCCTTCCATTTATGTTTTTTGGGACAGTTTCAGAAGTATGGGTATTAAGTCTTTACAGGTTTGGTAGAATTGCCCTGAGAAGCCATCCGGCCCTGGACTCTTGTTTGTTGGGAGATTTTTTATTATCTTCCTGTTTCAGTGTTAGTAGTTTATATATAGAAATTATTTTTTTTAAGTTCAGCATTTAATAATTCCCAATCCCAATCTCTGGAGAAAACTTTTGGGACTATCTTTCAGAATCTTAGAAAATGATACCAAGAAGCAGAAACAGGTTACTTTACTAAGAACTAAAGAATATGAATTGTGAGCTAAGCTAGAAATACCATTGTCATAGCAACCTCCAAAGATTTCATCGAAAAAGCATGGCTTGGACTTTTTTTTTTTATGGAGATGCCTAACAAGATCCCTTTTGAAATAGTTCTGATATAGTGAGATACAATAAGTTTGAAAATGAGTTTTACTAAAAATTGTGATAAACTGGCATAACCTTAAGATCAAAAGTGGGAATCCTCAGTGTATATATTGTGTATACTGATTACATTTTAGTAGTAAAATGCTGATGTGATGCCAGTCTGTCTTCCCTGCAAATAATAATTATTTAATAATAAAATATTAATAAGATTATAATTTTATCATGATAATAATGGTTATTTTTAATTTAAAAAAGCTTAGTTCTTCTCAAGAGAGATTTGATGTATTTTTCCAATTCTTTATGAAGACTTGGTTATATGTTTTCAGTGTTCTGCTTCGATACTATATATTACCTCTGTAAACAGAAGCCTATGGAAATACTGTTACCATCAACAGAAATTGTTTTAACTACTTTCTTGGAAAGGGTATATTCCGTCAGTCTCATTGCCTCAGTTGTTAAGCTGAATTGCCATCTTAAGTGACAAATCTTTTCCATGTCCAAGCTTCCTGAAAGATTTATTATTTAATCCCATTCTGTTTGGGTTTAGATCAAGAATGCCCTGTAGATTATTTTATGAAGGTTTGCTGTAATTTGCAAAAGCTGGCCCAGCCTCCTAGCCATGTTGTGTTTTGAAGATTTCCTGAATAGCTAATGAAATCCATGGCTTTGTATAGCAACTAATGCAGTAAAATTACTAATTTTTTGGTCATGCTAAAACCATGAGTGGTTACTTGACTTCACTTGGAAAATCTGTTTCTCTGATGGCATACTCCCATGGTGATAACTTTGGGATCTTACAAATATGTTGCCTAGATACAGGGCCATATAGTTAAGGAAGAAGAGATTGTTAGTAATTACATTAAAGAGGATAATATTAATTAGCATTTTTTTCAGTTGAGGTAAACATATGTAAATCAGAGTTTATCATAAATAGCAATATACCTTAAATATCATATTTCTCATATCACATACAAAATGAGTGTCTAGCTTTCTATGCAACATAAAAAAATACATATACATAGTTAAATCACCTGTTTCTCAAAATAAGGGCCTGTGTAGCAGCATCAAGAAGCATTAAGTGAGCCAAAATGAACAAGGTGTGGGTCTGAGTTTGAAACCTGTGCAGTTTAGGCCTCATTACTGAAGCTGGCACTAGATTGTCCTTAGAATTAATACCTGTTCATTCAGTTCTCAAACCAATTAAATATATACCATAAATATCTTGGTTCTTCTAACCCATTTAGTATGTTTTGTGAAGCCACTGGTAAAACTAACCTTTTTAACCATCTACTGAAGACAGAGGTCATGTTATAAATAAATGGAAGTACTGACTTCTACTTCATATTTTAGTACTTTTTTTTTTAAAGATTTTATTTCTTTATTCATGAGACACAGAGAGAGAGGGAGAAAGGCAGAGACACAGGCAGAGGGAGAAGCAGGCTCCATGCAGGGAGCCCGATGTGGGACTTGATCCCTGGTCCCCAGGATCACACCCCGGGCTGAAGGTGGCGCTAAACTGCTGAGCCACTGGGGCTGCCCCATCTTTTAGTACTTGACCACAAAATTAAACCTCAGATTTTTAAAGAAGTATTTAGTTATTATGATTGTGTATGAATGGGATCTATCCACTCATTCAACACTTACTTAGTGAGCTGCTGCTTGATACAAAAGATTCTGTTAGTGAGTTTAAAAAAATGTTTGAGGAGCTTCCTGTCCTGTTAGTCATGTAGCTAATCATCATTCATACTGAAGTTCTGAATCAGGAAAAAAAAATAAGAGTTGAACTAATATTGTTAAGTTTTGCACACAGATGGCCATCAGGAGCAGAGAAGGGAAGCCTTTATTCACTGAAGAATATATGACTTCTCTGTAGTAAATTAATGTAGCTTAATCGTCTGTTTTGATTGAGGAAAAATTAATCTAACAAATCATCCTGTAAAGCCCTGACTGCTTTGACTCAGATAAAACTTGTTGCCCTGACTGCTTTGACTCAGATAAAACTTGTTGCTAATTTGAGGCTTTCTAAAATTAAAGTCGAAAGATAAGTTGAGTAATTAATAACCTTGAAATTTAGGAAAGTGACTGATGTGGACTAGCCAGGATGTTGTTTGCACCAGTTTGATTTACATAATCTTGCCCTAGTTGCTCTTTTAAAAAATCAGCCAAACAATAAAAAAAAGTGTTCTACCTTCAAATATTAGTAAACCTCCTGAAGAAGTTTTCCAGATTAATCTGAATGGATTTATAAAATGTGTTAAAAGAATGAGGGACGTCTAAATTTAATTTCTTTAACATACTAGCAATAATTGCGCCTTGGATAAACCTCATTGGCTACAATACTGCCACTGTGCAAAGCTTCTTTAACTTACTAAACAGCAACATACTTTGTCCAATTTACTTATATTCAGTTTAAACCAGAAGCACCTTTATTGTCCTATTTCTTTTCTAAATTTCTAATATTAAGTTGTTTTCTTTTCTAAATTTCTAATATTAAGTTGTTAAATATATTCATAAAATTATTAATAAAATGTTTTCATTAAGTATCTTACATGAATATTGAGATAAATAGCTTTGAAATAGCTGAAACTGGGGATCCCTGGGTGGCGCAGCGGTTTAGCGCCTGCCTTTGGCCCAGGGCGCGATCCTGGAGACCCGGGATCGAATCCCACGTCAGGCTCCCGGTGCATGGAGCCTGCTTCTCCCTCTGCCTGTGTCTCTGCCTCTCTCTCTCTCTCTGTGACTATCATAAATAAATAAAAATTAAAAAAAAAAAAAAGAAATAGCTGAAACTTCTCAATTACGGTAACAAAGTATTATTTCAAAAAGTGTATCTTAAGAAAGGTTAAACTGCATAAATATAATGTTTAATCATCTTTCTCAAAGATAAGAACTTTCTATCAGAAATATATGACACAGGGCAGCCCCGGTGGCGCAACGGTTTGGCGCCGTCTGCAGCCTGGGGTGTGGTCCTGGAGGCCCGGGATGAGTCCCGTGGCGGGCTCCCTGCATGGAGCCTGCTTCTCCCTCTCCCCTCTGCCTGTGTTTCTGCCTCTCTCTCTATCTCTCTCTCTCCCCGTGTCTATGAATAAATAAATAAAATCTTAAAAAAAAGAAATATATCACACATTAATAACCTTGTTATGGAGATGAGATTCTCCCTTTAGCAGAAAACAGGGCATATGTGAGTGACTTTTTTCCCTTTGGCTATATTCCTAATGCATTTCCTATCATGGTCTCATGGTGTAATGCATTTAAAGTGTGCTCTTAAGCATTTGTTAGTTAAAGATACTTAACATAAAGACCCAACTTGGGGCCATCAGAGTGGCTCAGTGGTTAAAAGGCCAACTCCTGGTTTCAGCGC